>NW_026942584.1:0-5000 GCF_024139115.2 Armigeres subalbatus
TGGTATCGGAGCTGAGCTCATCAAGATGGGCCTGGAAAAGCTGGCCACTTGCCTGCACAAGCTGATAGTTAGAATCTGGGAAACCGAACAGCTACCAGAGGAGTGGAAGGAATGGGGTTATATGCCCATTAGAGTGATTCAAATTTTGACTTTTTTGCTCCCCGATGCTTAAACGATTGCATTTGCCTTTTTATTAACCCACCTAAATTTTTAGCTAATTTGGATGTAAATTGAGTGAGCACGCGCGGTTTGAAGTTTGTATGAAAATTGCTATGGAAACAGTAACTTTCATGGAAAACCGTTCCCTAACGCTTCGCTTTAAGCTCTAACAACATATGAGTACATCGGCAACATAAGAAATTTTACAAGGAAACAGGTCGTCTTTGTTGCGAAACGATTGTATGCTTGTAAGAAAAGTTATTAAGGAAATACTGAATCGTGGGAAATTCAATTTAACACGTAAAAGAATAACATCAATATCAATAATGAGCATTTTTGTTTTCTTCGTAACTTTGCTTCTAAACGAGAAATCGCTTCGCAACAACAACTGCCTTTCAGCTTGAGAAGTATTCTGTGAAGGCAATGTTTTGATTATATTTAAATAGTTCATGGGCCACCGCACAGAACGGTCTTCCACATAAGGGTCAGTTTTCACAGTAATTTCCATTATTTATTATTTATTCAGACTAAGGCCGAAGTGGCCTGTGCGGTATATAAGAGTCTTCTCCATTCGGCTCGGTCCATGGCTACACGTCGCCAACCACGCAGTCTACGGAGGGTTCGCAAGTCATCTTCCACCTGATCGATCCACCTTGCTCGCTGCGCACCTCGCCTTCTCGTGCCCGTCGGATCGTTGTCGAGAACCATTTTCACCGGGTTACTGTCCGACATTCTGGCTACGTGCCCGGCCCATCGCAGTCGTCCGATTTTCGCGGTGTGAACGATGGATGGTTCTCCCAACAGCTGATGCAATTCGTGGTTAACTCGCCTCCTCCACGTACCGTCCGCCATCTGCACCCCACCATAGATGGTACGCAGCACTTTCCTTTCGAAAACTCCAAGTGCGCGTTGGTCCTCCACGAGCATCGTCCAGGTCTCGTGTCCGTAGAGGACTACCGGTCTAATTAGCGTTTTGTAGATAGTCAGTTTGGTACGGCGGCGAACTCTATTCGATCGGAGCGTCTTGCGGAGTCCAAAGTACGTACGATTTCCAGCCACTATGCGTCTCCGAATTTCTCTGCTGGTGTCATTTTCGGCAGTCACCAGTGAGCCCAAGTACACAAATTCTTCTACCACCTCGATTTCGTCACCACCGATGCAAACTCGCGGTGGGTGGCTTACATTGTCTTCTCTTGAACCTCTTCCTATCATGTACTTCGTCTTCGACGTGTTGATGACTAGTCCGATCCGCTTAGCTTCCCTCTTCAGTCTGATGTAGGCTTCCTCCATCTTCTCAAAGTTACGTGCCATAATATCTATGTCGTCGGCGAAACCAAATAGCTGGACGGACTTATTGAAAATTGTACCACTCGTGTTAATCCCTGCTCTTCGTATTACACCTTCCAAAGCGATGTTGAATAGCAAACACGAAAGACCATCACCTTGCCGTAACCCTCCGCGGGTTTCGAAGGGACTCGAGAATGCCCCTGAAACTCGAACTACGCACATCACCCGATCCATCGTCGCTTTGATCAACCGTGTCAGTTTATCCGGAAAACCGTGTTCGTGCATTAGCTGCCATAGCTGGTCCCGATCGATTGTATCATATGCGGCTTTGAAGTCGATGAATAGATGATGTGTGGGCACGTTGTATTCGCGGCATTTCTGCAGTACTTGGCGAATTGCAAACACCTGGTCCGTGGTGGAGCGTTCGCCCATAAAACCCGTCTGGTACTGCCCCACGAACTCCCTTGCAGTTGGTGCTAGTCGACGGCATAAAATTTGGGAGAGTACCTTGTAGGCGGCGTTCAGCAATGTGATTGCGCGGTAGTTGCTACAATCCAGCTTATCGCCCTTTTGTAGACACGACACCTTCCATCCACTCCTGCGGCAAAACTTCCTCCTCCCAAATCTTGGTAATGACCCAGTGCAGCGCTCTAGCCAGTGCCTCACCGCCGTGTTTAAATAGCTCTCCTGGTAGTTGGTCAACCCCAGGGACTTTGTTGTTCTTGAGCCGGCCGATCTCCTGCTGGATTTCAGTCATACCAGTCGTTTCTCTGATCCGGGGGCACCGTGCCAAGTGCAGCGGTTGCGGTGCTACCAATGGCGGATCGAATATCTCTCCAGCCATCTTCAAGAGACGCTGCGCCTAACTGCTCTTCCGTTGGAAGTGCCACTTCCAGCTGCTGCGCGTATTCTTGGGCTAGTCTACCGTCTTGTAGCCGCCCAATGTTAAGCCGCGGCGTCCGATTTCGACGCGTGTTGTATACCGTCGAGAGTTTTGAGCGCAGGCATACTGCAACGAGGTAGTGGTCGGATTCAATATTCGCACTGCGGTAAGTGCGGACGTTCGTGATGTCGGAGAAGAATTTACCGTCGATTAGAACGTGGTCGATTTGGTTTTCCGTTTCTTGGTTAGGTGATCTCCATGTGGCCTTGTGGATATTTTTGCGGGGAAAGAAGGTGCTTAGGACTACCATTCCGCGGGAGGCTGCGAAGTTTATGCATCGTTGGCCGTTGTCATTCGATACGGTGTGCAGACTATCCGGTCCGATGACCGGTCTATACATTTCCTCCCTTCCTACCTGTGCGTTCATGTCACCGATGACGATTTTAACGTCCCGCAGTGGGCATCCATCGTATGTCTGCTCCAGCTGTGCGTAGAACGCTTCTTTCTCGTCGTCGGGTCTCCCTTCGTGTGGGCAGTGCACGTTGATGATGCTATAGTTGAAGAAACGGCCTTTAATCCTCAGCTTGCACATCCTTGCGTTGATTGGCTGCCACCCAATCACGCGTTGGCGCATCTTATCCAGCACTATGAAGCCGGTTCCCAGCTCGTTGGTGGTGCCATAGCTTTGGTAGAAGATAGCCGCTCGATGCCCGCTTTTCCACACTTTCTGTCCTGTCCAGCAAATCTCCTGCAGCGCCACGACGTCGAAGTTGCGGGGATGTAATTCATCGTAGATCATCCTGTCGCAACCTGCGAAACCTAGCGACTTGCAATTCCATGTTCCAAGCTTCCAATCGTGATCCTGTATTCGTCGCCTAGGTCTTTGCCGATAATATCGAGTCGCATTATCTCTTATATTGTTCGTAATGATTGGTTTTCTAGGCGGCTTATTGGGCCTGCGCAAACCTCCTGTCTCGTCGGGGGGCCATCGTGTCAGGGCTGTTTAGCGTCCCACCTAACACCAGGACTTGGGCTTGTGCGCTTTACAGTAATTTCCATACAAACTTCAAATGACGTGTGCACAGTCAAATTACATCCAAAATTGCTAAACATTTAGAAGGATTAGGGAAGATCCATAAAGTACGTCACGCAAAATTTGGCTATTTTCAACCCCCCCTCTCCCCTTCGTCACACTTTTTGTATTAAACCTCTAAAATTTTTGTATGAGTCGTCACGCTATTCGGAACCCCCCCTCCCCCCTAGGAGCGTGACGTACTTTGTGGATGGCCCCTTATTAAAATGGCAAATGCAATCGTTTAAGCATCGGGGAGCAAAAAAGTCAAAATTTGAATCACTCTAATGCCCATTCTACAAGCTGGAGTGTGAGAACTTTCCAGCGATCACCATCCTTAATGCCGCCTACAAAGTGATATTCCAGATCATCGTCCGACGTCTGTCACCGTTAGTGAATGAGTTCGTGGGAAGTTATCAAGCCGAGGCTTCGTTGACGGCCGCTCGACAACAGATCAGATCTTTACTGTACGGCAAATTCTTCAAAAATGCCGTGAATACCAGCCCGCATAATAAAAAACAACATGTTATATGGTCAGAATCATTATTACGATGTAAGATATAGCTTCACAGTTTCCGTTGCGGTTATCGAATACTTTTCGATCGATTAAACCATAACTGCCCAACAACATCACTAAATGTCAACATATAACATGCTGTCTCTAAAATGTTCTTTATACTAAAGACACACTGGTGGTACAAGTACCACGGTTATATACCCTAGTACATATTGTACCATGGTTTTCCACGTTGTACCAGCATGGTACAAGGTGACACACTAGTGGTACAACTTGTACCATGGTACGAATACCACCAGTGTGTCATTAGTATTATTTCCTGCATTATATGTCAACATTTTATCATACTGTTGAGCGAAAATTTTGCACGCAAAAACAGGCGATTTTTTATGGTGACATAACTTAACAACCCATTCAACATATTGTTATTTGTCAAATAACCGTACCACAAACTGTTAAAACTTTATATGAGATTGTTCATTTACAGTTGTCAACAGTAAAGGATACTGTTGTCGACCGCACGGGAAAATATCCATGTACAGTTTGTAATTATGTAATTATGCGGGAGGTCACAACGCAACATCTGTACAATGATTTCAAGGCGGCATACGACAGTATAGACCGCGTAGAGCTATGGAAAATTATGGACGAGAACAGCTTTCCTGGGAAGCTTATCAGACTGATCAAAGCAACGGTGGATGGTGTGCAAAACTGTGTGAAGATTTCGGGCGAACACTCCAGTTCGTTCGAATCGCGCCGGGGACTAAGACAAGGTGATGGACTTTCGTGCCTGTGGTTCAACATTGCGCTAGGAGCTGTCTGCGGAGAGCCGGGTGTAAAAGCCGGGTTCGTTTCGATCCAGTCAATTAATTTGTTTCGAGGATGACATGGACATTGTCGGCCGAACATTTACAAAGGTGGCAGAACTGTACACCCGCCTGAAACGTGAAGCAACAAAAGTTGGACTGGTGGTGAATGCATCGAAAACAAAGTATATGCTTGTTGGCGGAACCGAGTGCGACAGAGCCCGCATGGGAAGCAGTGTTACCACGTGTTACGATAGACGGGGATATCTTCGAGGT
>NW_026942585.1:0-1539 GCF_024139115.2 Armigeres subalbatus
CCTATGAAATTTGGACGGTCGGCGTAAAGTTGGATAATCTGTGGGCAGGTTGCTGACATTGGACAGTACAGCTCACAGACATTCCGACTTTACTCCGACCGACAATTTGCTAAGAGGCGGAGTCAAGGTCGGACAACATGCAATAGGCTCCCTGGAGCCCCTAACAAATACTAATTATTCAGCTTCCCCGTCCTGAGCAATAATAAAATCATGCAATGCTCGCCCTGGCTGCTGTATATTCACTGCAAAAAACCGTGATGAACTTTAAAATTTAAAAAAAATCACATTGTGAGAGACTAAGCTCAAATTCACTGTTAATTGATTAAAGAACTGTTTTTTTTTTCTTTTGGGCTTCCTGACCTTTTGTCGCTTTAACCTTGTGTCCTTTCTGACCTTTTGTCTTCGACCCGTCTGCTGACATTCACTTGGATCATGAATTTAATTTGCACCAGTTCTGATCACTCTGGAGTAGTAACCTTTGATATCTACAGCCAGTCTGCTAAACTAAACTAAGCTAAACTTTGAACAGTTTTGGCGTATGTAATTAAATTTGGAGGAAAATATTCGATTCAGTGGGTCTGGTGCCCTACCTGCTCCGCTCGTGCAAGAATGAATACCACTGTTAGTATTTATTGAGCAGTACGGAACTGACATACATTAGACCAAATTTCGTGGTGATGGGGTATTTTGGCATGAATTTAAGTAGAAACCTGGTGGCTCCCAACAATGTAAAATGTCATCCATGTCATTTGACTAATTTGTTATAACTTTACTGAAGCAAAATTTCTTCCATAATTTGGACATACTCTAACCTTAGTGAGGGTTATGTTTTGTTAAAGAAATTTTTGACTATAAAATGCATAACGTAAAGGCTGGAGGTGGCTCTCAAATGTCTGTCATTGACATAATGTCTGTTTGAATGACATTTGCCTCCATGAAATTACATATTTACAACAAGTCTCATTAGACAAGTTGCTTGAAGCAGCTGCTTTAACTATAGAACCATCATACAACATGAATTTGATATACCTTTGAAAAAAAGTTTAGGAAAAATTATACAAACGAATGCAAATGACGTTTTTACAACACTGACTCCCCAGTATTCATTTAGAAGATTCACCTATAGGCAAGTTTCAATTCAAAAGTTTTTGGCGTTACAGATCCGAATTTTACTGTCCCACTTAATATTTCCCACAGTGCAACTAGTTCCAAACCATTTGCTCCCACAACAGTCAGTGAAGGTAGGTTCCATTCATTCGACCAGCGAGCAACGGTGCGGTTGACGATGAATTCCGATCGCCACGGTCGCCACCTAACGAGAACTTGTTTAATTCGCTCCGCTGCAAGGCAGCGGTAGCAACACTGCGCTGGTCTGGGGCGGACGGGACTTGCAATAGTGTTGTTAGTCCAGAGGGCAAGAGTCATAAAATTGTGCACAATTTCTGTACTTGGTCGCCAAGAAATCCATTCTTTTCCGCCCTTCCTTGCTTGACATTACGGAAGGCTTGTTTGATGACGACGACGACGACGGCGAACACG
>NW_026942586.1:0-15942 GCF_024139115.2 Armigeres subalbatus
GACAGTTAATGAAAAGCCAAATTTTGCTACGGAATTGTTATCTTAAATGTTTACTTTCAACGAGCAATCGCTAGCTGCAATGATCGTGAAGTGTTACACTAAGGATAATGCAGTTATCATTATCATGTTCGTCAGTTTTGATTCCCTGTTTGTGATACATAATTCTTTCAATAATGTGAAATTTTCCCGCACCGGTTGCGCTCAAGCACCTCAGAGACCATGACGGAGCCCCCACCATGCTTCACTGCTCAAAAGAGATTCTGCGGCTGTATCTCAATATTCATTTTCCGCCATACCATACATCGACCATTTGATCCAAATATGCTGTACTTGCTTTCGTCAGATAACATGACTTGATTCCGAAAGTCATCCTTCTTCCAGCGATATTTTTAGCTGAAATCGAGCTGTTTTTGATAATTGGATGGCTCACTTGAATTTTCTTCCGTGATACTCGCTCATTATACCCATACTTTTCACAGGTATTTCTGTTCGTATTGGTTCATATCTGAGCACTTCTTCTCTCCAACTCACTTGCCTATATGGGTGAACTCGTTTTTAAGGATTTTTTTATTCTCCGCACAATAAATCGCTCATCGTTATCAGTTTACCATCGCTGATGACCACTTTGTTATTTGTTTTGATAGATTTTTGTGGCGCTGATGCGATCAATCACCAATTAAATGGTTGAATTCTTGCTACCCTTGGTCTACCCACATTTCTTGCAAAGTCATAAGTCAACTTGCACTAATTATGCAGGGGTAGAATAAGTTTTTTTTTTCATTTGGACTCATCTTTTTACTTTTCCCACCCATGGTGCTTCTATTTTCCACGCCAAGTTCAAACAAAACAAAAACATTATTTGATCTGTCATTGAATATTGACAAAAATGTTGCTAGACATCACTAAAGTGTGCTAGTGTATCTACATGCGAATAAAACTATTATATTCGTGTTTCACTCGATTATTTTCTGAATAGACGAATACTTTTTGAGCAAGCGAAATTGACGAAATTTAGATATTCTCTACATACCAAAAAAAGTAATTGAAATTTCTATTTGTTTTTAAATAATAATCATGTGTTGATAAGTTTTCTACCATATTTAGAAGAAAGTTTTTTGATATGCAGCTAGACGAATACTTTTTGGACCCACTGTAGGTATAAACATTGGGAAATATGCACCAACGAAATTCCAAGTGTATTTATTTCCGATTCATGTCAACTAGGATCTCTTTCTCCACGAGTGGAATTTATTAAAATGCGAAAGGCTGTCCTCGAGTATACACGGAAGAAAAAAAGTACCCAAAATTGAGTACTTTTAAACTTACTTTTGAGTTATTTTTTCTCTTCGCTTTCATCCACTCTTTCTTTTGTTGTCAAAAACAAAAGAGCCAAACAATCCAACGACGCCAGTTCAATACGGGAAGCCAATTTTGAGTTTTATTACCTGAGGTCGAAATTGAGTGAATTAAACTTAAATTTGGGTCAATAAATTTTCCGTTGGGTACTTTTTTAACATGGGAGTAAAGGCAAACTACTTCGACCCTACTTACTCAATTTTGGCTTCCCGTACGGATGTTCGAGGTTGGGTGAATTAAACTCACTATTGGGTAGTTTATTTTTTCCGTGTAGAGTCAGGGATAAGAGAAAAAAAACAAGTCTCGCCTAACTTTTCAAAAGGTCCTAAGTAACATTTTTTTCATGAATTAATTTGAGTACTGCAATCAAAAGCTTTCATGTTGTTCTGTTGATTGCGCTATTCAAATTAATTCATGAAAAAAATGTTACTTAGTACCTTTTGAAAAGTTAAGCGAGAAGTCTCTCACTTTTATTTGTATACATATACGATATGTAGCATATGTAGGGTAAAGTGCCCAATAGTGGACCCCCAACCAATAGTGGACCCTCCAGACATTTTTTCATTATTACAGCTCAATGGAAACATTTTGCTATGAAATTCCATCGGGAGAACCTACCTTACAGTCCTATGATTTGATTACATGCATTGAAAATGCTATGGAAAGTAAAATTAGTTGATTTTTTACAATTCTATAAAAATTAAACACAAGAGTGTCCATTATAGGAATATTTTAGGGGGTCCATAATAGGGAAGAAGAACGTCCCGAAACGAAACATGAAAATCAAATGAAGTGTCGGCTATAGGGAAGCGATTTCCTATTATGGACCCCCAGGGGGTCTACTATAGGGCATTTTTAGTCCGACTTCACAAAGACAATTACGATGAATAACGTCGTGTATTTGAGTGTTTTATGTATGTATCGTGAAGAGGAGATGCAGAGCTTGATATTAGATAACACGCAAAATTAATATTTTGAAAATTTCCACTCCCTATGCCAGGAAGAGCAAAATTTCGCTACTAGGGGGTCCACTATTGGGCATTTTACCCTAGCATACCGCGAGAGACTTTTTTCGCAAGCTGTCATGATAGATAACTGATTCGGGAGGCTATACCTCATGATACATTTTTTTTTTTTGGAAAGCTCCAAATATGGGGAGCACTGGCTCTGATGATGCATTTCGACTTGTTTTACACAGCTGTGCAGTAACCAACACGAAAGGAGCGAAAACAAAGCGAGAAGGGTCTGTTTGAAGGGGTTGTTTGATTTTTGTTACGCTTTGTTACGCAAAATATACGGGGTGGGGATCATTTGAAATATTGTTACGCGTAACATGTTATTTGCATAGAGAAAATATTTTTAAAAAATTCAAAAAATATTCATTATCTTTAAAAAAGCATGAAATATACAATACATAATAATTTGTTGCACCGTCCTTCAAATTCTACCAATATTAAGATGTTTTTCAAAAATTGAATTTGTTACGCTTTACGCATAGGGGTGGGAGTGGTTCTGAAAATTGTTACGGATTGTTACGAGGGGGTGGGGGGTTCTAAAAAACAACGTTTTTCGCGTTACGTAATATTTGAACAGGCCCGAATCATAAATTTTCTGTGGGGGCTGCCTATCCGATTCTGTTTTTTGCACTTGTATACAAGTTTGATAAATTGGTTATCATGGCTGGTTATGATTCGGAACAGTTTTTGCCTCTCTTTGATCGTTGTTCGTTGAGAGCAATTTCTGCAAACCCTATACAGGTATACCTCGATTATATGGACTTTTTCGATGCAAAAAAGTCCATATAATCGAATTTTCCATATAATTATAATCGAAGCAAATTTTTTTTTTCTCGAAATTTGGGTTACACGATGAAATAAGTCTTAAAAGTTGAAAGAAAATACCCATATATTGCCTTCAGTCTAATCCGCATGTTTGGGCTAATTTTATGATGACTCAGTAGATGATGATTTTTTTTTTTATAAGAACGTAACCTATTTCCAGCCACTAGTTTCTAAGATTACGTTAGTAATGAAGAAAATTTTGTCCTTTTGCCTCCTACTGAAAATTGGCCGGATTGGACTATGGGCTCAGAAGATATGGCCAAAATCCATTTGATTATGCAAAAATCAACTTTTTCACAGAACTCACAGAACTGCTTGTACCATTGGCAAACTTCTTTAGCACTAGAGCACGCATGTTGTTGTATTTTGTACAAGACTAACGAAAAACACATCGCACACATTACACAGCATGAACGAGTTTGCATGAGCGTTTCAGGATCACGCTTTGCTGAGTGGTTAAGCAGCAATTGACCTGCTAACTCACACTAACTGGTGGCAACATTTATTTAGACATTTAGACTGCTCGAAGATTTTTCAGTTCTTTACATTCAAATCATTATCAAGTTCGTCCAGAAGAAATAATGCCAGATTTGAAAACCATTTGAATCTTTATGTATCACATATTGAAATAAACTCTTCCAGTATCGTGGATATACTTAAAAAAATCAGTCTCAGTGGGTCCGATTTGCTGGATGTTAATGCATCATCAGCCCTTCTAAACTTAATTCCATTCACCAAAAGCAGAAAAAGGTTGGAAGCAAAGATCTAACAGCTAAATATGGCAATCTCATCTCATCACTTGCTCCGCATACTGTCAGACTGACAACTAACTTCACGTTTTCGTATGACAGAGATCACCAAAAAATATGCGTTATTTTTCACCACCTATTTGTAGGGACGTGGCCGTGACTGTTGCGGATTAAAGAATTGTATATTTATTATAATATACAATGAAATTTGCAACGTGGAAATGGTAAATCAATAGAGTCAACTGAACATATGACTCAGAGTGCACTTTCATATATAACTTCGAAAACATGCCTTACGGGCCTTTATTTGCCCCAATGTACCTTAATAAATATAGAATCAATGTAAAATATGACTTGCAATATTCAACATCTTTTTAAAACCCCAAAAGACGAAAAAAAATTGAGAGAAAAAAATGTTCATATAATCGAGGTAAAAAGTCCATATAATCGAGGTATGCCTGTATAGAGTACATAATTGAGGAGTTTTAGAACCAATTCCTTGTCTGTTGGTGGGCGTACCCTCCGGTAACAAAGAGAGTGAACAGCTTCAGTTTCATCACATGACATTCATTTCATTTATTCAGACTAAGGCCGAAGTGGCCTGTGCGGTATATAAGAGTCTTCTCCATTCGGCTCGGTCCATGGCTACACGTCGCCAACCACGCAGTCTACGGAGGGTCCGCAAGTCATCTTCCACCTGATCGATCCACCTTGCCCGCTGCGCACCTCGCCTTCTTGTGCCCGTCGGATCGTTGTCGAGAACCATTTTCACCGGGTTACTGTCCGAAATTCTGGCTACGTTCCCGGCCCACCGCAGTCGTCCGATTTTCGCGGTGTGAACGATGGATGGTTCTCCCAACAGCTGATGCAACTCGTGGTTCATTCGCCTCCTCCACGTACCGTCCGCCATCTGCACCCCACCATAGATGGTACGCAGCACTTTCCTTTCGAAAACTCTAAGTGCACGTTGGTCCTCCACGAGCATCGTCTAGGTCTCGTGTCCGTAGAGGACTACCTGTCTAATGAGCGTTTTGTAGATTGTCAGTTTGGTACGGCGGCGAACTCTATTCGATCGGAGCGTCTTGCGGAGACCAAAGTATGTACGATTTCCAGCCACTATGCGTCTCCGAATTTCTCTGCTGGTATCATTTTCGGCAGTCACCAGTGAGCCCAAGTACACAAATTCTTCTTCCACCTCGATTTCGTCACCACCGATGCAAACTCGCGGTGGGTGGCTCACATTGTCTTCTCTTGAGCCTCTTCCTATCATGTACTTCGTCTGCGACGTGTTGATGACTAGTCCGATCCGCTTGGCTTCCCTCTTCACTCTAATGTAGGCTTCCTCCATCTTCTCAAAGCTACGTGCCATAATATCTATGTCATCGGCGTATCCAAATAGCTGGACGGACTTATTGAAAATTGTACCACTCGTGTTAATCCCTACTCTTAGTATTACCCCTTCCAACGCGATGTTGAATAGCATACACGAAAGACCATCACCTGCGGGTTTCAAAGGGACTCGAGAATGCACCTGAATCTCGAACTACGCACATCACCCGATCCATCGTCGCTTTGATCAACCGTGTCAGTTTATCCGGAAATCCGTGTTCGTGAATTAGCTGCCCTAGCTGGTCCCGATCGATTGTATCATATGCGGCTTTGAAGTCGATGAATAGATGATGTGTGGGCACGTTGTATTCGCGAATGGCGAACACCTGCTCCACGTTCGCCCATAAAACCCGCCTGGTACTGCCCCTCGAACTCTCTAGCCAGTGCCTCACAACCGTGTTTAAAAAGCTCTCCTGGTAGTTGGTCAACCCTAGGGGCTTTGTTGTTCTTCAGCCGGCCAATCTCCTCCTGGATATCATGGAGATCTGGAGCCAGTAAAATTATGTCCTGCGCGCGTTCTACCAGGTCCATCACCATACCACCATCTTTGTCTGCCACATCGCCATTCAGGTGTTCTTCGTAGTGCTGCTGCCACCTTTGGATCACCTCACGCTCATTCGTAAGAAGGTTCCCGTTTATGTCCTTACACATTCTAGGCTGTGGCACATGACCCTTACGCGAACGGTTCAATTTCTAATAGAACTTTCGTGCCTTTTTAACGCGGTACAGTTGCTCCGTCTCTTCACGGTCTCGATCTTCCTGCTGGCGCTTTTTCCTCCGGAAAATCGAGTTTTGTCTGTTCCGCGCCCGTTTGTATCTTGCCTCGTTCGCCCTCGTGCGGTGTTGCAGCAATCTTGCCCATGCTGCATTTTTCTCTTCCACTAACTGCTCACATTCGCCGTCATACCAGTCGTTTCTCTGATGCGAGGACACCGTGCCAAGTGCAGCGGTTGCGGTGCTTCCAATGCACTATGGTCCATGATACAGATTTACGCGGAAAGATGCATTTTATGCCAAAACCATATTTTTTAGAAAAAAAAAAGTTGTTCTACAGAATTGTTCGAAATAGTAAGGCCATCATTATGGTGCTACCAAAAAATAGGGTGGCTCATCATAAAAAAATGAAAATATTTTTTTCATTCCTCGGAATACTGACATGTTGTATTCTGCAAAGTTGTAGCGCAGCTTATTCCAATAAATTTTGCTAAAAAAGCTTTTGCTGTAGCTCTTAAGTTGGCTGATTTAGAGCAATTTTACCTAATTGGATTAGGGTGTACCTAAAAAAAAGTATTTTTGATCTCGATTTTTCGAAAAAATCGGCTTCGAGTGACTTTTAGAGCTCAACAAAATGCAACTTCACGGTTCACAAGGTCACGTGGGTCTCCCGTGACGGCTTTACAGAAAATCAAATCGACCACATCTGCATCAGCCGAAAATGGAAACGGAGCCTTCTTGATGTACGGATTAAACGTAGTGCCGATATCGCGTCTGATCATCACCTCCTCATCGGCGAAATACGCCTGCGCATTGCGCGGATTCGTCGGCAGGAGGAAAGAGTTGGACGACGGTTCAACACACGCCGACTGGAAGATGCCACGGTGAAACGGTCCTACGTTGAAGAACTGGAGACGCGTGCTGCAGATATTCCGGAATGTGGCAGCGTGGAAGACCAATGGACCGCCATCAAGAATGCCTTCATCACCACCGGCGAGAACAATCTGGGCGAACTACGCACCCAGAGAAAACAATGGATCACCGATGAGACCTGGAGAAAGATAGAGGAGCGAAGAGAAGCCAAAGCCGCGATAGAGCGATCGAAAACCAGAGAAGCCAAAGTCTTAGCCCGTCAACGATACGCGGCTCTTGAGAAGGAAGTAAAACGCTCATGTCGACGGGACAAGCGAGCGTGGGCAGACTCTCTGGCCGACGAAGGAGAGAGAGCCGCCGCAACCGGGGACATTCGCCTCCTCTACGATATCTCACGACGCTTAAACGGGGCGAAGATGAATGCAACGATGCCTGTGAAAGACGCGAATGATCAGTTATTGACCGACCCAACTGACCAGCTGAAACGCTGGTTCGAGCACTTCGAACAACTTTTTCAAGTGCCAGCCAGGCCATCGCCACCTCGGCATGACCTGCCTAGGATCCGACGTATAACACGCGTCAATACCGAAGCTCCATCACTGCTAGAGATTCAAACAGCCATCCAAAGCATGAAATCGAATAAAGCCCCAGGGGTCGACCGCATATCAGCCGAGATGCTCAAAGCTGACCCCATGACATCCGCTCAACTAGTGCATCGTTTATTTCGTAATATCTGGGACACCGCAACTTTCCCGGTCCACTGGATGCAAGGTATCTTAGAGAAGGTGCTCAAAAAGGGTGACCTGACTGTATGCGATAACTGGCGAGGCATTATGTTGCTGTGTACCGTTCTCAAAGTTCTGTGCAAAATTATCCTAGCCCGGATTCAGGAGAAGATCGATGCGACTCTCCGGCGGCAGCAAGCCGGATTCCGTGCCGGAAGATCCTGTGTGGACCATATTGTCACGCTCCGCATAATTCTGGAGCAGGTCAACGAATTCCAAGAGTCCCTTTACTTGGTATTCATTGACTACGAAAGCTTTCGACCGTCTCAATCACGAGAATATGTGGGGCGCCCTGAGACGCAAGGGAGTTCCTGAGAAAATCATCGGCCTCATCGAGGCACAGTACGAGGCCTTTTCGTGTAGAGTGCTGCACAATGGGGTCTTGTCCGACCCTATCCGGGTCGTAGCTGGTGTGAGGCAATGATGTATTCTATCACCGTTACTATTCCTCATCGTAATCGACGAGATTCTGGTAGATGCGATTGACCGTGAACCAAACCGCGGGCTGTTATGGCAGCCTATAACCATGGAGCACCTAAATGACTTCGAATTGGCGGATGATGTTGCACTCCTCGCGCAACGGCGCCCTGATATGCAGAGTAAGCTCAACGACCTTGCCGAGCGCTCCTCTTCGGCAGGTTTAGTCATCAACGTCAACAAAACCAAATCGTTGGATGTAAACACGGTGACTCCTTCCAGTTTCACAGTAGCCGGGCAACCAGTGGAGAATGTTGAAAGCTTCCAATATCTTGGTAGCCAAATGGCGTCAGACGGCGGTACCAAGATCGACATAGGCGCACGGATAAAGAAAGCAAGGGCTGCCTTTGCGACTTAAAGAAATATCTGGAAAAACAGGCAGATAAGTGAACGCACCAAAATACGAATTTTTAACTCTAACGTGAAATCTGTGCTGTTATACGCTAGCGAAACATGGTGTGTATCAGTGGAGAACACTCAACGGCTGCAGGTGTTCATTAACAGATGCCTGCGGTATATAATTCGGGCCTGGTGGCCTCACAACTGGATCTCAAACAACGAGCTCCATCGTCGTTGTCACCAGAGGCCGATAGCAACAGAAATTCGGAATCGGAAGTGGGGCTGGGTCGTCCACACTCTACGTAGGGGCGGAAACGAAATCTGTAAACAAGCATTAGACTGGAACCCAGCAGGACATCGCAGCAGAGGCAGTTCCAGAGGCTCATGGCGGCGAAGCCTCAATAAAGAAATAAAAGAAGTCGACCGAAATCTAACCTGGCAACAGGTTAAAGCGATAGCCGGGCAACGCTCAGGATGGAGATCTTTCAAGTCGGCCCTTTTTTTTTTTTTTACAAGGGAGAATGCATTTACACACTAACCCAGTACACGTGCATTGTAGTTGCCAAACTACCACACGGAAGTGTACTGGAGTGTCGGACTCGACCATACCGGTAATACCGACTAAACTCCCTTGGGCTCCACCATCGTTTCCCCCAGGAACTACCTCGCAGTACTACTTCTGGGGGGATGGCAGTACTAAGCGTACTCGCTCATTATCGCTCACACAGGCACTCGTCCCACGCGAGACTGACTTGGGTGCTCGCACACCTTTCACTCCATTTGAGTCTTACTTGGATGCTCTCCCGGACGCTCCGCTGCCATGCCTCGAGGTGTCAATAGCGGTAACTGCCTGGGCCTACAGATATTACGCTACGACACTCCTGCCTCAGCACGAGCAGATCAATCACACCACTGCCGAAGCAGACCACACGCTACCTTGCCGAAGCAGGGACACTCCCCATGCACCACATGTGCACAACTGTAGGTGTGTGGGTACAACCCACTGCTACCCTGCCGCCGAAGCAGCTTCTCCAAAGACCATCCGCTCCATGTGACCCTTTTTCGGGTGCTCACTCTAACACTCCACTGCAATGCCTCGAGGTGTCGATAGCGGTATGTAGGGACGAATCAATGATACTACGCTACGACACTCCTACCTCAGCATGTGCAGTATATACTCAGACTTCTGCTGCGCTTCGAGGTGACAATAGCGGCGGCGACACGCTATGACACTCCTGCCTCAGCACAACCAGATCACTCACTCCCTGCCGAAGCAGCTCACGTGCTACCCTACCGAAGTAGGTACACTCCACAACTCACTCTAACACTCCACTGCCATGCCTCGAGGTGTCGATAGCGGTATGTAGGGACCAATCAACGATACTACGCTACGACACTCTTACCTTAGCATGTGCAGTCCATACTCAGACTTCTGCTGCGCTTCGAGGTGACAATAGCGGTGACGCGCTATGACACTCCTGCCTCAGCACAAACAGATCACTCACTCCCTGCCGAAGCAGCTCACGCGCTACCCTACCGAAGTAGGGACACTCCACATGCCAATTGGCACTCCCTGGGCTTGTGCTTTTGAAGCGGCACACAGTCGCTTTGATAGAGTCTGCTTACGGGCACTTTGTGGTTTTTTGGGAGGGATTTTAGCAGAGCCCACTGCTAAATCCCACCACGCCCTAGGCAGTTCTCCCTGACTCGCAGACAGCTGGGGAGGGGTCGTCAAGCCCTTGGACATGGTCCATGCTGTCCCTACTGTCCCTGCTGCCCCCTAAGTCGGCCCTTTGCACCACCGGAGGTGTACAGGACCCATAAGTAAAATGCAACTTTTGTTGGGGCAATATGCTCAATATCTTTAGCTCTTAGGCTCACTTTTTAGAGCAATTTTACTTAAAAGGTTTAGGGTGTCCCTCATAAAAACAATATTTATGATCTGCTCATTTCATTTTTTATTTTTCACAAATGTCATATTCTGAAAACTTTTGGGGCTTTTCAAAACGAGTGTTTTGCTATAATAACATCGTCTGTATCTTTTTCCGTTGTCGAGTTATATCAATTTACTTGAAAAAGCATGACATCAGGAAAATTGGTAAAACTTGAGATAAAAAAATAACATATCTCCAATTTTTGACATAATAAAGAATATGAATTGCTCTTTCAAATGACGTGTAAACATATTTTTTTGGTCTGCCCTAACCGGAGATATCAACTTTTGAAAAAGAAAATGTAATGACTTTTGATCGGAAAAATATATTGAGCATATTGACCCACCAAGAGTTGCATTTTGTTGAGCTCTAAAAGTCACCCGAAGCCGACTTTCTCGAGAAATCTAAAACAGTAGATCAAAAATACTGTTTTTTGAGGTACATCCTAATCCAATTAGGTGAAATTGCTCTAAATTAGCTAATAATGGAATAAGCTGCGCTACAACTTTGTTAAACATAACATGTCAGTATTCCGAGAAATAAAAAAAAATCATTTTTTGTATATGATGGGCTACTCTATTTATCAAAAAATACCACCATAATGATGGCCTAGGGGCCCTCCTTAGCCGTGCGGTAAGACGCGCGGCTACAAAGCAAGACCATGCTGAAGGTGGCTGGGTTCGATTCCCGGTGCCGGTCTAGACAATTTTCGGATTGGAAATTGCCTCGACTTCCCTGGGCATAAAAGTATCATCGTGTTAGCCTCATGATATACGAATGCAAAAATGGTAACTTGGCTTAGAAACCTCGCAGTTAATAACTGTGGAAGTGCTTAATGAACACTAAGCTGCGAGGCGGCAATGTCCCAGTGTAGGGATGTACTTAATGCCAATAAGAATAATGATGGCCTTACTAATTCTAACAATTTTGTAGAACAACATTTTTTTCTAAAAAATATAGTTTTGGCGTAAAATGCATCTTTCCGCGTAAATCTGTATCCTGGACCATAGTGCAATGGCGGATCGAATATCTCTCCAGCCATCTTCAAGAGACGCTGCGCCTAGCTGCTCTTCCGTTGGGAGTGCCACTTCCAGCTGCTGCGCGTAGTCTTGGGCTAGTCTACCGTCTTGTAGCCGCCCAATGTTTAGCCGCGGCGGACGACTCCGAGGCGTGTTGTACACCTTTGAGAGTTTTGAGCGCAGGCATACTGCAACAAGGTAGTGGTCGGATTCAATATTCGCACTGCGGTAAGTGAGTACGTTCGTGATAACGGAGAAGAATTTACCGTTGATTAGAACGTGGTCGATTTGGTTTTCCGTTTCTTGATTAGGGGATTTCCATGTGACCTTTTGGATATTCTTGCGGGGGAAGAAAGTTTGGACTACCATTTCGCGGGAGGCTGCAAAGTTTAAGCATCGTTGGCCATTGTCGTTCGATGCGGTATGCAGACTATTCGGTCCGATGACCGGTCTATACATTTCCTTCCTTCCTACCTGAGCGTTCATATCGCCGATTGCGATTTTGACGTCCCGCAGTGGGCATCCATCGTATGTCTGCTTCAGCGGTGCATAGAACGCTTTCTCGTCGTCGGGTCTCCCTTCGTGTGGACAGTGCACGTTGATGATGCTGTAGTTGAAGAAACGGCCTTTCATCATCAGCTTGCAAATCCTTGCATAGATTGGCTACCACCCAATCACGCGTTGGTGCATCTTTCCCAGCACTATGAAGCCGATTCCCAGCTCGTTGATGGTGCCACAGCTTTGGTAGATGGTAGCCGCTCGATGCCCGCTTTTCCACACTTTCTGTCCTGTTCATCAGATTTCCTGGAGCGCTACGACGTCGAAGTTGCGGGGATGTAATTCATCGTAGATTATCCTGTCGCAACCTCCGAAGCCTAGCGACTTGCAGTTCCATGTTCCAATCGTGATCCTTTATTCGTCGCCTAGGTCGTTGCCGATTGTATCGAGTCGTATTATCTTCTATGTCGATCGTAATGGTTGTTTTTAAAGACGGTTTATTGGGCCTGCGCAAATCTTCTGCCTCGTCGGAGGGCCGTCGTGTCAGGTCTGTTTAGCGTCCCACCTAACACCAGGACTCGGGCTTGTGCGCTTTGCACACGATCGCTTTGGTGGAGCCTACTTGCGGATACATGCAGCTTTTTATATGATATGCAGGGTGGCCACTGAACCGGGAAAACCGGGAATTAACCGGGAATCAGATAGAACCGGGAAAAACCGGGAAATAACCGGGAATTTGATTTTTAGTTTTGTTTCGATAGACTAAATAAAAGCTATAATCAACTAATTAACTTCTTGTCTGTTTTTTAAAACATTTTTTCTGATAATTGTTCACATTTTATTTAAATTCTAGGATTCATGAAATGCTGTTTGAATGAGTTTTGTTTTGTTATTGTTTTTTATTTTATTAGGACGTATATTTTTATAAGGAATTTTTATGAGGTCAGAAATTTCAAATTTTCCGTCGTTTCTCAACAGTTGAATAATTTCTTCGTTTCCAGCATAACACAGAAATTCTTTGACAACCATAGGTTTTAGAAATTACGTTTTAACTCAAGAATTATGTTTACAGAAAGTTATCAATCTTTTAAAAAGATTTTTTTTTCGGATTTTCTGGAAGATTTTGCCCTCAGTATTAAGAGTTATGAGTTTGAGTCCCATCGAAGGAAAGTGGTTACCTCCAATACACTTTTCAAATCAAAATCTTCCACATAATGTACATATTTACATCGGAGATTTTCAGAGAACTGTAAATAAATAAAAACTAATCTCAAGTGCCAGAGATTTCAGAAATTACAGTTAAAAAGTCAGTTAAAAAAGTTATAATATATAGGAATAAAAGAAAATTTCAGGAATAAAAGTTCAAATATTGAAGAAATCATAATCGATAACCCTTTTGCTTCTAAGATCCTTTCACGTATCCCAGCTTTCTTCTCGAAATACAAATACATTAGCTCTTAAATCTGCTTAGTGTTATATGTTTCTTAGTTAAAACTTCTAAATTGTTTCTATTCAAGAAACACACTTTACCGTCTATAAATCTGATTGATAATTTTAGAAAATTATATCAGCATTACAGAATTTCCAAAATGTCAAAAATCATTCTAAAGCTAAGATATTAAACTGGAATCTTGGAAGTATATGTGAATTAAGGATTTTTTTTCCAAAACCCGGTGGTCTGTAAAACCATTAGCGATACTCCATTTCTTATAAAATGCTTTCCCTAAAAAACATCAAGCATTTAAGTATGAACGTTTTGAAATCATTTAATTTTTCTTAAATCAATCCTATCTCAAGTTCCTAAAGCATATTATTTTTTTTAACTTGATAAGGCATTATTTTGAGCAAGTTCATAACAACGGAATACGAATGATTTGAGCTCATATTGAATAGAAGTGCTTTATGATATGAAAACATCTCTCATCTTTAACTTCCTTTTTTCGGTAGTTGTTATTATTTTTCTGAAGAACGCTTTAATGTTTTTTCAAGAAAAATATTTTGCTTAAAAAATCTTTGATATATTAATCACAATTCGGATCAAAATTATATAATGAGCTCGTCTATTTTTCAAATAAGAACTTACAATGAAAAATAATTGATAGCAATGCTTCTATCAAAGATATTCGTTTTAATTAACATGTTGCCAATGGTATAGAAAAGAAAAAAACGGATGCAAAAATAGCTTTGATTCACTTCTAACAGTGACTGCTAGAATGGTCAAGATTAAGGTACCTATATGATGGAGATGGAAACGATCTGGAATTAAACCCATGGCGTATAGAGCAGGAACGAGCGGTTGCCTTATAACTGCCAAGCCTGTTACTGAAAAAAGCGTCACAGCGGAATTTGCTTTACGGGCGGTTCATTAACACATTACCATATTGTTTTCTTTGATTTATTTATATTGTAATACAATTCCACAGATTTTGATGGTGAATTTAAGTCACATGTTCAGAAAAACGATCGAAAAAATGTCGCGTTAAACAAGGATGGTTGTTCCACAGATTGATTTGTCAAAGGAATACAACACCTCATTCCTCGATCATATCTTTTCTCGATACACTTTCCGGGAAAGTTCAAAAATTTCAACCGGGAAAAACCGGGAATTCCAAAATGGAAATTGAGTGGCCACCCTGGATATGGTGGCAGAGCCCACTGCCAAACCCCACCATATCCTAGGCAGGCACCACAACTCACAGATGGCCTGAGGAGGTATCGTCAAGCCCTTGGACAGTTCCTGCTGCCCACAATGTGGCTATATAGATTATAATAAATAAAATAAATAAACATAATTAATTTATATACATAGAAATTAATTTCTGTCTGTCTGAACCTTATAGACTCCGAAACTACTGAACCGATAGGCCTGAAAATTTGTATGCAGAGGTTTTTGGGGCCGGGGAAGGTTCTTAAAATGGATTGAGACCCCTCCCCTCTTTGCAAACGAGAGTCCCCTCCCATACAAATGAAACATCAATTTCTTCATAACTCGTGAATTAATCAGATAATATTTATATCAATTTTAAGCGAAACGAAGCATGCCGGGTCTGCTAGTGAGAAATAAAAAAAGAAAAAGAAAAAGAATAAAAGGAAAAGTAAAAGAAGAATCCAAACCCTTGTTCTGAATTTGGAAACGATTAGCCTTTCATTTAAAGATTCCCGCTTTACAACCGCATAGTTTGCCTGGGCGCTAAGTAAGGCAACTCCATGATGCTAAGGTTCATCTCGAAAGCGAGCTATATCAAAAATCGTCTCGAGGGTGTTCTTCAAAGCTTGGCTAACGAATTTCAATTGGCCCTAGGATTTCAAGGACTTACTGCTCAGCAGAGTAACTGAGAAAAATTCAGCAGTAAATTCAAACACGTTCAGGCGAAGTGCAGTTATCAATGGTGAACAAGTCCTTGAAATTCCGTATGAACTGTGGTATGAAATTTGTTTGCAACGTAATACGGGCGTAATACTAATCAAATGTCAATAGAATACATATATTGGAAGTTCTTAGTTCATGGTATGAATTATTTCAACTAGTTTCGGGTTTAATCTGTTGTTATTACATTCTAGAAGTCATGAATTTAAATAATTCTCCACATACAGCAGACGCTAGATTGTCTAGCGCAGCTCATTTTAGATCAACTGTTGTTTTCATTTTGCAGCTCATGCGAGACATAGGGGATCTTTTTGTGTTTTTGGCATCGTCGCTAACTCAGCACACCGCCAGGTATGTCGGTATAGACACATCTAGCGAAGAAAATCATCCATTGGAACCGCATACGAAACGAAAACTTATCATCAGTTCCTCCGCCTCAGCACATTCTCCTCCACACTCGTATTCATATTACGAATGTATGTGCAATATGATATAGTTCTGTGCAGTGTACCTGAACTTGACTCTTGCAACGAACAATGCACTGACTAACCGCGCCGATGTGGAGCATCTGCTGAACCCGTGGTCCTCTATGCAGCCTAAA
>NW_026942587.1:0-26801 GCF_024139115.2 Armigeres subalbatus
ATACTTCATTCATTAAATCCAAATCCGATTCAATTCCAATTCAGATCAAATCAGTCAGTCCAAATCCAAATCAGTCAAATCAGTCCGATCCAGTCCAAGTCAATCAGATCAATCCAGTCGAATTCAAGTCCGATCAAATTCAAATCCAGTCAGGTCGATCCAAGTCAGTCAGATCCAGTCAAGTCAGTCCAGGTCAGTCCAGATCCAGTCCAGATCCAGGTCAAATCCAGTCAAATCAATCCAGATCCAGTCAAATTGTCCAGGTCAGTCAGATCAAGTCCAGTCCAGATCCAGTCAGATCCAGTCCAGGAATCAGTCAGATCCCGGTCAGTCCAGGTCAGTCAAGATCCAGTCAGAGTCAGTCCCGGGTTCAGTCCAATTCCAGTCGGTCAAGTCCCGGTCAGATCTAAGTCAGTCAGTCAAGTCCAGATCGGTCCAGTCCAGATCCAGTCGATCCAGGTCAGTCAGGTCAGTCAGTCAGAGTCGGTCCAGGTCAAGATCCAGTCGATCAGTCAGTCAGATCGGTCCAGATCGATCCAGTCAGGTCAGTCCAGGTCAGTCCAGGTCAGTCCAGATCAGAGTCCAGGTCAGTCCAGATCGGTCAGTCCAGTCCAAGTCAGTCCAGATCCAGTCAGTCCAGTCCCAGATCCGGTCAAGTCAGTCCAGATCCAGTCCAGGTCAGTCAGAGTCAGTCCAGGTCAGTCCAGTCAGATCCAGATCCAGTCAGATCAGTCCAGGTCAGTCAGGTCAGTCCAGATCCAGTCCAGGTCCAGTCCAGATCGAGTCCAGGTCCAGTCAGTCCAGATCGGTCAGATCCAGTCCAGGTCAGTCCAGGTCCAGTCCAGATCCAGTCAGGTCAGTCAGGTCAAGTCCAGGTCAGTCAGGTCAGTCCAGATCCAGTCCAGGTCAGTCCAGGTCAGTCCAGGTCGGTCCAGGTCAGTCCAGGTCAGTCCAGATCCAGTCCAGGTCGGTCCAGATCCAGTCCAGGTCAGTCCAGGTCAGTCCAGATCCAGTCCAGGTCAGTCAGGTCAGTCAGATCCAGTCCAGGTCAGTCCAGATCCAGTCAGATCCAGTCAGATCAGTCCAGGTCAGTCAGAGTCAGTCCAGGTCAGTCCAGGTCAGTCAGATCCAGTCCAGGTCAGTCCAGATCCAGTCCAGATCAGTCCAGGTCAGTCCAGGTCAGTCCAGGTCAGTCCAGTCCAGTCCAGGTCAGGTCCAGGTCAGTCCAGGTCGGTCCAGATCGGTCCAAGTCAGGTCCAGTCGGTCAGGTCAGTCCAGTCAGATCCAGTCCAGGTCAGTCCAGATCCAGTCCAGATCCAGTCAGGTCAGTCCAGATCCAGTCCAGGTCAGTCCAGATCAGTCCAGGTCGGTCCAGGTCCAGTCAGGTCAGTCCAGGTCGGTCCAGGTCAGTCCAGTCAGTCCAGATCCAGTCCAGGTCAGTCCAGATCCAGTCCAGGTCAGTCCAGGTCAGTCCAGATCCAGTCAGGTCAGTCCAGGTCAGTCCAGGTCAGTCAGATCCAGTCCAGATCCAGTCCAGGTCAGTCAGATCCAGTCCAAGTCAGTCCAGGTCAGTCCAGGTCCAGTCCAGATCCAGTCCAGTCGGTCAAGTCCCAGTCCAGGTCATTCAGTCTGAGTCTGAGTCAGATCGGTCCCAGTCAGTCCAGATCAGTCCAGATCAAGTCCAGGATCAGTCAGGTCCAGTCAAGGTCAGTCCAGGTCAGTCCAGGTCAGATCCAGTCCAGATCAGTCAGGTCAGTCCAGATCCAGTCAGATCCAGTCAGTCAGTCAGGTCGGTCAGTCCAGTCCAGTCCAGGTCGGTCAGGTCAGTCCAGGTCAGTCCAGGTCGGTCCAGGTCAGTCCAGGTCGGTCAGGTCAGTCCAGGTCGGTCAGGTCAGATCCAAGTCAGTCAGGTCAGTCAAGTCCAGTCCAGTCAGTCCAGATCCAGTCCAGGTCAGTCCAGAGTCAGTCCAGGTCCAGTCCAGATCAGTCAGGTCAGTCCAGGTCAGTCCAGTCAGATCAGTCCAGATCCAGTCCAGGTCAGTCCAGATCCGGTCAGGTCAGTCCAGTCCAGTCAGGTCGGTCAGGTCCAGTCAGATCCAGTCCAGATCGGTCCAGATCAGTCCAGGTCAGTCCAGATCCAGTCAGGTCAGTCCAGATCCAGTCCAGATCAGTCAGGTCCAGTCCAGATCGATCGGTCCAGGTCAGTCCAAGTCCGGTCCAGATCCAGTCCAGATCCAGTCAGGTCCAGTCCAGGTCAGTCCAGGATCCAGTCAGTCAGATCCAGTCCAGGTCAGTCAGATCCAGTCTGGTCAGGTCGATCGGTCCAGTCCAGGTCCAGATCCAGTCAGATCCAGGTCGAGTCCAGGTCAGTCAGGTCAGTCCAGATCCAGTCCAGGTCAGTCCAGTCAGATCAGTCAGGTCCAGTCAGTCAGATCGAGTCAGATCCAGATCCAGTCAGGTCAGTCGATCCAGTCAGTCAGATCCAGTCAGGTCCAGTCAGGTCGGTCAGGTCAGTCCAGTCAGTCGATCCAGTCCAGTCAGTCAGATCCAGTCCAAGTCGGTCCAGATCCAGTCCAGATCCAGTCCAAGTCCAGTCGATCGGTCAGATCCAGTCCAGATCCAGTCAAGTCAGTCCAGATCCAGTCAAGGTCAGTCGATCCAGGTCAGTCCAGGTCGGTCAGGTCAGTCCAGGTCAGTCAGATCAGTCCAGATCCAGTCCAGATCCAGTCAGATCCAGTCAGGTCAGTCGAGTCAGTCCAGGTCGGTCAGATCCAGTCGGTCAGGTCAGTCCAGGTCAGTCCAGGTCAGTCCAGATCCAGTCAGTCCAGTCCAGATCCAGTCCAGGTCAGTCAGATCCAGTCAGGTCAGTCCAGGTCAGTCAGATCCAGTCCAAAGTCAGTCCAGGTCAGTCCAGATCCAGTCAGATCCAGTCAGGTCAGTCCAGATCAGTCAGTCCAGGTCAGGTCCAGGTCGGTCAGGTCAGGTCAGGTCCAGTCCAGGTCCAGTCCAAGGTCGGTCCAGGTCCAGTCAGATCCAGTCCAGGTCGGTCCAGATCCAGTCCAGGTCAGTCCAGAGTCAGTCCAGTCGATCCAGTCAGATCCAGTCCAGGTCAGTCCAGATCCAGTCAGGTCAGTCCAGATCCAGTCAGATCAGTCAGTCCAGTCGATCCAGTCAGATCCAGGTCGGTCAGATCCAGTCCAGGTCGGTCAGGTCAGTCAGGTCAGTCCAGATCCAGTCCAGATCCAGTCCAGGTCAGTCAGATCCAGGTCCAGGTCAGTCTCCAGGTCAGTCAGTCAGTCCAGTCGATTGTCAGTCCAGATCCAGTCCAGATCCAGTCCAGATCGGTCAGGTCCAGGTCAGTCCAGTCCGGTCCAGGTCAGTCCAGATCGGTCAGATCAGGTCAGTCCAGGTCCAGTCAGGTCCAGTCCAGTCAGTCAGGTCCAGTCCAGATCCAGTCAGGTCAGTCCAGATCCAGTCCAGGTCCAGTCAGGTCAGTCCAGATCGAGTTCCAGTCCAGGTCAGATCAGTCCAGATCAGTCCAGGTCAGTCCAGGTCAGTCTGAGTCAGTCCAGATCCAGTCCAGGTCAGTCCAGATCCAGTCCAGGTTCAGTCCAGATCTAGTCCAGATCCAGTCCAGTCGGTCAGGTCAGTCCAGATCCAGAGTCAGTCGAGTCCAGTCCAGATCCAGTCAGAGTCAGTCCAGATCCAGTCCAGATCAGGTCAGTCAGATCCAGTCAGATCAGTCCAGATCCAGTCCAGATCCAGTCCAGGTCAGTCCAGGTCGGTCCAGATCCAGTCCAGATCCAGTCCAGGTCAGTCCAGGTCAGTCAGTCCAGATCCAGTCCAAGGTCAGTCCAGATCGATCCAGGTCAGTCCAGGTCAGTCCAGATCCAGTCCAGGTCAGTCCAGATCCAGTCAGGTCAGTCCAGATCCAGTCCAGATCCAGTCCAGATCCAGTCCAGGTCGGTCCAGGTCAGTCCGATCCAGTCCAGGTCAGTCCAGATCCAGTCAGGTCAGTCAGTCCAGGTCGAGTCCAGATCCAGTCAAGTCGATCCAGTCAGGTCAGGTCAGTCCAGTCAGGTCAGTCCAGATCCAGTCCAGATCAGTCAGGTCGGTCCAGATCGGTCAGGTCAGTCCAGAGTCGGTCAGATCGGTCAGGTCAGTCCAGAGTCAGTCCAGAATTCCAGTCCAGTCGGTCCAGTCAGTCCAAGTCAGTCAGATCCAGTCCAGATCCAGTCAGTCCAGTCCAGTCCAGGTCAGTCCAGTCAGTCAGGTCAGTCAGTCAGGTCGATCCAGTCAGTCAGGTCAGTCCAGGTCAGTCAGGTCAGTCCAGGTCAGTCCAGATCCCAGTCAGGTTCCAGGTCAGATCCAGTCCAGGTCAGTCCAGATCCAGTCCAGGTCCAGTCCAGATCCAGTCCAGATCCAGTCCAGGTCAGTCCAGATCCAGTCCAGATCCAGTCAGGTCAGTCCAGGTCAGTCCAGGTCAGTCAGATCCAGTCCAGGTCAGTCAGTCCAGTCAGGTCAGTCCAGATCCAGTCCAGGTCCAGTCCAGATCCAGTCCAGTCGGTCAGTCCAGATCCAGTCCAGGTCAGTCCAGATCAGTCAGATCCGGTCAGATCCAGTCAGTCAGTCCAGTCCAGGTCAGTCCAGATCGGTCAGGTCAGTCCAGATCCAGTCCAGATCCAGTCCAGATCAGTCCAGGTCGGTCAGAGTCCAGTCGGTCAGATCCAGTCAGGAGTCGGTCCAGATCCAGTCAGAGTCGGTCGGTCCAGGTCAGTCAGGTCCAGGTCAGTCGGTCAGGTCAGTCCAGATCCAGTCAGGTCAGTCCAGGTCAGTCCAGATCCAGTCCAGGTCAGTCCAGGTCAGTCCAGATCCAGTCCAGGTCCAGTCAGGTCAGTCCAGGTCAGTCCAGGTCCAGTCAGGTCAGTCCAGGTCAGTCCAGTCCAGATCAGTCCAGATCCAGTCCAGATCGGTCAGTCCAGGTCAGTCAGGTCAGGTCCAGTCCAAGTCAGTCAGATCCGGTCCAGGTCAGTCCAGGTCAGTCCAGATCCAGTCAGGTCAGTCCAGATCCAGTCCAGGTCCAGTCCAGATCAGTCCAGGTCAGTCCAGGTCAGTCAGATCCAGTCCAGGTCCAGTCAGGTCAGTCAGATCCAGTCCAGTCAGTCAGTCCAGGTCAGTCCAGATCAGGTCAGTCAGTCAGTCCAGATCCAGTCAGGTCAGTCCAGATCCAGTCCAGTCAGTCCAGATCCAGTCAGGTCAGTCCAGGTCAGTCCAGATCCAGTCCAAGTCAGTCCAGGTCAGTCCAGATCCAGTTCAGATCCGGTCAGGTCCAGTCCAGGTCCAAGTCCAGTCAGATCCAGTCCAAGGTCCAGTCCAGATCAGTCCAGGTCGGTCAGATCAGTCAGATCCAGTCCAGATCCAGTCAGATCCAGTCCAGGTCAGTCAGATCCAGTCCAGATCAGTCAGGTCCAGTCCAGATCAGTCCAGGTCAGTCCCAGATCGGTCAGATCCAGGTCGGTCCAGGTCAGTCCAGATCAGTCCAGATCCAGTCCAGGTCAGTCAAGTCCAGTCCAGATCGGTCAGATCCAGTCCAGGTCAGTCCAGGTCCAGTCCAGGTCAGTCCAGGTCAGTCCAGATCCAGTCCAGGTCAGTCCAGATCCAGTCCAGATCCAGTCAGGTCGGTCGATCCAGTCAGGTCAGTCAAGTCCAGTCAGTCAGATCCAGGTCGGTCCAAGTCGATCCAGGTCAGTCCAGTCCAGGTCAGTCCAGATCCAGTCCAGGTCAGTCCAGATCGAGTCCAGATCCAGTCCAGGTCAGTCCAGGTCGGTCCAGATCCAGTCAGGTCAGTCAGGTCGGTCAGATCAGTCCAGTCAGTCCAGATCCAGTCCAGGTCCAGTCCAGTGCAGATCCAGTCCAGATCCAGTCAGATCCAGTCCAGATCCAGTCCAGGTCGGTCCAGGTCGATCCAGGTCAGTCCAAGTCAAAGTCAGATCAGGTCAGTCCAGATCCAGTCCAGATCCAGTCCAGGTCGGTCCAGTCAGGTCAGATCCAGGTCAGTCAGTCAGTCCAGATCCAGTCAGATCCAGTCCAGATCCAGGTCAGTCAGATCCAGTCCAGATCGGTCAGGTCAGTCCGATCCAGTCCAGGTCAGTCCAGATCAGGTCCAGATCCAGTCAGGTCCAGTCAGGTCCAGTCCAGATCGATCAGGTCCAAATTCCAGTCAAGGTCGGTCCAGGTCAGTCAAGGTCAGTCCAGGTCAGTCCAGTCAGATCCAGTCCAGATCCAGTCAGATCCAGTCCAGGTCAGTCAGATCGGTCCAGTCAGGTCAGTCCAGATCAGTCCAGGTCAGTCCAGAGTCCAGTCAGGTCAGTCCAGATCAGTCCAGATCCAGTCCAGGTCAGTCCAGATCCAGTCCAGATCAGTCCAGTCAGTCAGATCCAGTCCAGGTCAGTCCAGGTCGGTCCAGGTCAGTCCAGATCCAGTCAGGTCCAGGTCAGTCCAGGAGTCAGTCAAGTCAGTCCAGATCCAGTCAGGTCAGTCAGGTCAGTCAGTCAGTCCAAGTCCAGTCCAGATCCAGTCCAGGTCAGTCCAAGTCAGTCCAGGTCGGTCAGATCCAGTCCAGATCGGTCCAGGTCAGTCAAGTCAGTCCAGGTCAGTCCAGAGTCAGTCAGGTCAGTCCAGATCCAGTCCAGATCAGTCCAAGGTCAGTCAGATCCAGTCCAGGTCAGTCCAGATCCAGTCAGGTCAGTCCAAGTCCAGGTCAGATCCAGATCCAGTCAGTCAGTCCAGATCCAGTCCAGATCGGTCAGGTCAGTCCAGATCGGTCAGGTCAGTCCAGATCCAGTCAGGTCAGTCCAGATCCAGTCCAGATCCAGTCCAAGTCAGTCCAGATCCAGTCAGAGTCAGTCCAGGTCAGTCCAGGTCCAGTCCAGGTCGGTCCGTCAGTCCAGTCAGATCCAGGTCAGTCAGGTCGAGTCCAGATCAGTCAGGTCAGTCCAGATCCAGTCCAGGTCAGTCCAGATCCAGTCAGTCCAGATCGAGTCCAAGTCAGTCAAGTCGATCCAGTCCAGGTCCAGTCCAGATCAGTCCAGTCAGTCAAGTCCAGATCCAGTCCAGGTCCAGTCCAGATCAGTCCAGGTCGGTCAGATCCAGTCCAGTCAGTCGATCGGTCAGGTCAGTCCAGTCAGTTTCCAGATCCAGTCCAGATCCAGTCCAGTCCAGATCCAGTCCAGATCAGTCCAGATCCAGTCCAGATCGGTCAAGTCCAGGTCAGTCAGTCAGGTCAGTCAGATCCAGTCCAGATCCAGTCCAGGTCAGTCCAGTCCAGTCAGATCCAGTCAGTCCAGATCCAGTCCAGGTCAGTCCAGATCAGTCCGATCAGTCAGGTCAGTCAGGTCCAGTCAGTCCAGATCGATTGAGTCAAGTCAGTCAGTCCGGTCCGATCCAGGTCGGTCAGATCCAGTCCAGGTCCAGTCCAGAGTCGGTCCAGATCCGGTCAGATCCAGTCCAGATCCAGTCCAAGTCCAGGTCCAGTCAGTCAAGTCCAGTCAGGTCCAGTCCAGTCAGTCAAGGTCGGTCAGGTCCAGTCGGTCAGGTCAGTCAAGATCCAGGTCCAGATCGGTCAGGTCAGTCCAGATCCAGTCAGATCCAGTCAAGTCAGATCCAGTCGGTCAGTCCAGTCAGAGTCAGTCCAGATCCGGTCAGGTCAGTCAGATCCAGTCAGGTCCAGTCCAGATCCAGTCCAAGATCCAGGTCAGATCCAGTCCAGGTCAGTCCAGATCAAGTCCAGGTCAGTCCAGATCGAGTCAGGTCAGTCCAGATCAAGGTCAGGTCAGTCCAGATCCCAGTCAGATCGGTCAGGTCAGTCCAGGTCAGTCAGGTCAGTCCAGTCAAGTCCAGGTCAGTCCAGATCCAGTCCAGGTCAGTCCAGATCCAGTCCAGATCGGTCAGGTCAGTCCAGATCAGTCCAGGTCAGTCCAGGTCCAGTCCAGATCAGTCCAGGTCCAGTCCAGGTCAGTCAAGATCCAGTCCAGATCAGTCCAGATCAGTCAGATCCAGATCAGGTCGGTCCAGGTCAGTCCAGATCAGATCCAGTCCAGTCGAGTCGGTCAGTCCAGGTCAGTCCAGGTCAGTCAGATCCAGTCCAGGTCAGTCCAGATCAGTCCAGATCCAGTCAGGTCAGTCCAGATCCAGTCAGATCCAGTCCAAGATCCAGTCCAGGTCAGTCCAGATCGGTCAGGTCAGTCCAGATCCGGTCAGGTCAGTCAGGTCAGTCCAGATCCAGTCAGGTCAGGTCCAGGTCGATCCAGATCCAGGTCAGTCCAGGTCAGTCAGGTCAGTCCAGGTCCAGTCCAGGTCAGTCCAGGTCAGTCCAGATCCAGTCCAGGTCAGTCCAGATCCGGTCAGGTCAGTCAGGTCAGTCCAGGTCAGTCCAGATCCAGTCCAGATCCAGTCCAGGTCAGTCCAGGTCAGTCCAGGTCCAGTCCAGGTCAGTCCAGATCCAGTCCAGGTCAGTCCAGATCGGTCCAGGTCAGTCCAGATCCAGTCAGGTCCAAGTCGAGTCAGTCAGGTCAGTCCAGGTCAGTCCAGATCCAGTCCAGGTCCAGTCCAGGTCCAGTCCAGATCCAGTCCAGGTCCAGTCCAGATCAGTCGATCCAGTCCAGGTCAGTCCAGTCCAGTCCAGGTCAGTCCAGAGTCGGTCAGGTCGGTCCAAAGTCAGTCAGGTCAGTCGATCCAGGTCAGTCCAAGTCCAGTCCAGGTCCAGTCCAAGAGTCGGTCCAGATCCAGTCCAGGTCCAGTCCAGATCCAGTCCAGGTCGGTCCAGATCCAGTCCCAGGTCAGTCAGATCCAGTCCAGTCAGATCCAGTCCAGATCCAGTCCAGGTCAGTCAGAGTCAGTCCAGATCCAGTTCCAGATCAGTCCAGATCCAGTCCAGATCAGTCCAGATCCAGTCAGTCAGGTCGGTCCAGGTCAGTCCAGGTCCAGTCAGATCAGAGAGTCCAGTCAGTCAGTCAAGGTCCAGATCAGTCCAGTCAGTCCAGATCAAGTCAGATCCCGGTCCAGATCAGTCCAGGTCCAGTCCAGATCCAGTCAGATCCAGTCAGATCCAGGTCAGATCCAGTCAGTCCAGTCCAGTCCAGGTCAGTCCAGATCGGTCAGGTCAGTCCAGATCCAGTCCAGATCAGTCAGATCCAGTCAGGTCAGTCCAGTCAGGTCAGTCCAGATCCAGTCCAAGTCAGTCAGGTCGGGTCCAGGTCAGTCCAATCGGATCCAGTCCAGATCAGTCAGGTCGGTCCAGGTCAGTCCCAGGTCCAGTCCAGGTCAGTCCAGGTCAGTCAGGTCCAGTCCAGATCAATTGATCCAGATCAGTCCAGATCCAGTCCAGGTCAGTCCAGATCCAGTCCAGGTCAGTCCAGGTCCAGTCCAGATCCAGTCAAGGTCGGTCCAGATCCAGTCCAGGTCCAGTCCAGGTCCAGTCCAGATCCAGTCCAGATCAGTCAGATCCAGTCAGGTCAGTCCAGGTCCAGTCCAGGTCAGTCCAGGTCCAGTCCAGGTCAGTCCAGGTCAGTCAGGTCCAGATCCAGTCCAGTCAGTCAGTCAGGTCAGTCAGGTCAGTCCAGATCGGTCCAGGTCAGTCAGTCGGTCAGTCCAGTCCAGATCCAGTCCAGGTCGGTCCAGGTCAGTCCAGGTCGGTCAGTCCAGGTCGGTCAAGATCGGTCAGTCCGATCCAGTCCAGGTCAGTCCAGGTCAGTCAGGTCAGTCCAGATCCAGTCAGTCAGTCCAGGTCAGTCCAAGTCCAGTCAGGTCAGTCAGATCCAGTCCAGATCAGTCCAGATCCAGTCCAGGTCAGTCCAGGTCAGTCCCAGGTCCGGTCCAGGTCAGTCCAGGTCAGTCCAGATCCAGTCAGATCCAGTCCAGATCGGTCAGGTCAGTCAGGTCAGTCCAGATCGGTCAGATCCAGTCCAGGTCAGTCCAGATCGGTCCAGTCAGTCCAGGTCGGTCCAGGTCCAGTCCAGATCGGTCCAGGTCAGTCCAGGTCCAAGTCCAGGTCAGATCAGATCCAGTCGAGTCAGTCCAGATCCAGTCGATCCAGTCAGATCCAGTCCAGGTCAGTCAGTCAGTCAGTCAGATCCAGGTCAGTCCAGGTCCAGTCAGATCCAGTCCAGATCAGTCCAGATCCAGTCAGGTCAGTCAGGTCAGTCCAGGTCAGTCCAGGTCCAGTCCAGTCCAGTCGGTCAATCAGTCCAGTCCAGTCGGTCAGTCCAGTCGGTCCAGATCCAGTCCAGGTCAGTCCAGATCAGTCAGGTCAGTCCAAGTCAGTCCAGATCCAGTCAGGTCAGTCCAGGTCAGTCCAGGTCGGTCCAGTCAGTCCAGATCCCAGTCAGTCAGTCAGATCAGTCCAGATCAGTCCAGGTCCAGTCCAGGTCAGTCCCAGGTCAGTCCAGGTCAGTCCAGGTCGGTCAGGTCCAGTCCAGATCCAGTCCAGGTCAGTCCAGATCCAGTCAGGTCAGTCCAGTCAGTCCAGGTCAGTCCAGGTCAGTCCAGTCAGTCCAGGTCGGTCAGATCCAGTCCAGGTCAGTCCAGATCGGTCCAGGTCGGTCAGGTCAGTCCAGTCCAGTCCAGTCCAGGTCCAGTCCAGGTCAGTCCAGGTCCAGTCCAGGTCAGTCCAGGTCAGTCAGGTCAGTCCAGGTCCAGTCAAGTCAGTCCAGGTCAGTCCAGGTCCGGTCAGAGTCAGTCCAGGTCCGGTCAGGTCAGTCCAGGTCAGTCCAGGTCGGTCCAGATCCAGTCCAGGTCAGTCAGGTCAGTCCAGATCCAGTCCAGGTCAGTCCAGGTCAGTCCAGATCCAGTCCAGATCGGTCCAGGTCGGTCAGATCCAGTCCAGGTCAGTCCAGATCCAGTCCAGGTCAGTCCAGTCAGTCCAGATCAGATCCAGTCCAGATCGGTCAGATCCAGTCCAGATCAGTCCAGGTCAGTCCAGGTCAGTCCAGATCAGTCCAAGATCCAGTCCAGATCAGTCCAGATCAGTCAGGTCCAGTCCAGATCCAGTCCAGGTCCAGTCCAGATCCAGTCCAGGTCAGTCCAGGTCAGTCCAAGTCGGTCCAGATCCAGTCCAGGTCAGTCCAGATCGAGTCCAGGTCGGTCCAGGTCAGTCAGGTCCAGTCCAGGTCCAGGTCAGTCAGGTCAGTCCAGAGTCCAGTCAGTCAGTCCAGGTCAGTCCAGTCGGTCAGTCCAGTCGGTCAGTCCAGTCCAGGTCAGTCCAGGTCGGTCAGGTCAGTCCAGTCAGTCCAGGTCGGTCAGGTCGGTCCAGTCCAGTCCAGATCCAGTCCAGGTCGGTCAGGTCGGTCCAGGTCCAGTCCAGGTCCGGTCAGGTCAGTCCAGGTCAGTCCAGTCCAGTCAGGTCAGTCCAGATCCAGTCCAGGTCAGTCCAGGTCAGTCAGGTCAGTCCAGATCCAGTCCAGGTCAGTCAGGTCAGTCCAGGTCAGTCAGGTCAGTCCAGGTCCAGTCAGGTCGGTCCAGGTCCAGTCCAGTCCAGTCAGGTCAGTCAGATCAGGTCCAGGTCAGTCCAGATCAGTCCAGGTCCAGTCCAGATCCAGTCAGATCCAGTCCAGGTCAGTCAGGTCAGTCCAGATCCAGTCCAGTCAGTCAGGTCAGTCCAGATCCAGTCCAGTCAGGTCAGTCAGATCCAGTCCAGGTCAGTCCCAGATCAGTCCAGTCAGTCCAGGTCAGATCAGTCCAGTCCAGTCAGATCCAGTCCAGGTCCAGTCCAGGTCAGTCCAGATCCAGTCCAGATCCAGTCCAGATCCAGTCCAGATCAGTCAGGTCAGTCCAGATCCAGTCAGGTCAGTCCAGGTCGGTCAAGTCCAGTCCAGATCCAGTCCAGGTCGGTCAGGTCAGTCCAGGTCAGTCAGATCCAGTCCAGGTCAGTCCAGATCCAGTCCAGGTCGGTCAGGTCAGTCCAGGTCCAGTCCAGGTCAGTCCAGGTCGGTCCAGATCCAGTCAGGTCCAGTCCAGGTCAGTCCAGTCAGTCAGTCCAGTCCAGGTCAGTCCAGGTCAGTCCAGGTCAGTCCAGGTCAGTCCGGTCAGTCCAGGTCAGTCCAGATCCAGTCCAGGTCAGTCAGTCAGTCCGGTCAAGTCAGTCCAGATCCAGTCCAGATCCAGGTCAGTCAGTCGGTCAGGTCGGTCCAGATCCAGTCCAGGTCCAGATCGGTCAGGTCAGTCCAGATCGGTCCAGGTCAGTCCAGAGTCAGTCCAGGTCAGTCCAGATCCAGTCAAGTCAGTCAGATCCAGTCCAGATCCAGTCAGATCAGTCAGGTCAGTCCAGTCAGTCCAGGTCAGTCCAGATCCAGTCAGGTCAGTCCAGGTCCAGTCCAGGTCAGTCCAGATCCAGTCAGATCCAGTCCAGGTCAGTCAAGTCCAGTCCAGATCCAGTCAGGTCAGTCCAGATCCAGTCCAGATCCAGTCCAGGTCAGTCCAGGTCAGTCCAGGTCCAGTCCAGATCAGTCCAGATCGGTCCAGGTCAGTCCAGATCCAGTCAGATCCAGTCAGGTCGGTCAGGTCAGTCCAGGTCAGTCCAGATCCAGTCCAGATCCAGTCCAGGTCAGTCCAGGTCGGTCAGGTCAGTCCAGATCCAGTCAGATCCAGTCAGGTCAGTCAGGTCAGTCCAGGTCAGTCCAGGTCGTCCAGGTCAGTCCAGGTCCAGTCCAGGTCAGTCCAGGTCGGTCAGGTCAGTCCAGGTCGGTCCAGATCAGTCCAGGTCGGTCCAGGTCAGTCCAGATCCAGTCCAGATCGGTCCAGGTCAGTCCAGTCAGTCGGTCCAGGTCAGTCGGTCCAGGTCAGTCCAGGTCGGTCCAGGTCAGTCCAGGTCAGTCCAGGTCAGTCCAGGTCGGTCAGATCAGTCCAGGTCAGTCAGGTCAGTCCAGGTCGGTCAGGTCAGTCCAGGTCAGTCCAGATCCAGTCAGGTCAGTCCAGTCCGGTCAGATCAGTCCAGGTCAGTCAGATCAAGTCAGTCAGTCCAGATCCAGTCCAGATCCAGGTCAGATCCAGTCAGGTCAGTCAGATCCAGTCCAGATCCGGTCAGATCCAGTCCAGATCCAGTCAGATCCAGTCAGGTCGGTCAGATCCAGTCCAGGTCAGTCCAGATCCAGTCCAGATCCAGTCAGGTCAGTCCAGGTCGGTCCAGGTCGGTCAGTCAGTCAGATCCAGTCCAGGTCAGTCCAGTCCAGTCAGTCGATCCAGTCAAGTCCAGTCAGATCGGTCAGGTCAGTCAGTCAGTCCAGATCCGGTCCAGGTCCAGTCCAGGTCAGTCCAGATCCAGTCAGGTCCAGTCCAGATCAGTCCAGGTCGGTCCAGGTCAGTCAGTCCAGGTCGGTCAGGTCGATCCCAGGTCGGTCAGGTCAGTCCAGGTCAGTCAGATCAGTCCAGGTCAGTCCAGTCAGGTCGGTCAGGTCGGTCCAGGTCCAGTCAGGTCAGTCCAGATCCAGTCAAGTCGGTCCAGGTCAGTCCAGTCAGTCCAGATCCAGTCAGGTCGGTCCAGGTCAGTCCAGGTCAGTCCAGGTCAGTCAGGTCAGTCCAGGTCAGTCAGGTCCAGATCCAGTCAGAGTCAGTCCAGGTCGATCCAGATCAGTCCAGGTCAGTCAGGTCGGTCCAGATCCAGTCCAGATCGGTCCAGGTCAATTCCAGGTCAGTCCAGATCCAGTCCAGGTCAGTCCAGATCCAGTCAGATCAGTCCAGGTCCAGTCCAGTCAGTCCAGGTCAGTCCAGTCAGTCAGATCCAGTCCAGATCCAGTCCAGGTCCAGTCAGGTCAGTCCAGGTCAGTCCAGATCCAGTCAGGTCAGTCAAGTCCAGTCCAGATCCAGTCAGGTCAGTCCAGGTCAGTCCAGATCAGTCCAGGTCAGTCCAGATCCAGGTCAGATCCAGTCAGGTCCAGGTCGGTCAGTCCAGATCCAGTCAAATCCAGTCCAGTCAGTCCAGATCGGTCAGTCCAGTCAGGTCCAGGTCAGGTCCAGATCAGGTCCAGGTCAGTCCAGGTCGGTCCAGATCGGTCCAGGATTCAGGTCCAGGTCAGTCAGGTCGGATCCAGGTCGAGTCCAGTCAGTCAGGTCGGTCCAGAGGTCAGTCCAGGTCAGTCCAGGTCGGTCCAGGTCGGTCCAGGTCGGTCAGGTCCGGTCCAGATCGATTAAAGTCAGGTCAGTCAGGTCGGTCCAGGTCAGTCCAGGTCCGGTCCCAGGTCAGTCAGGTCAGTCCAGGTCAGTCAGGTCCAGTCAGGTCAGTCCAGGTCGGTCAGGTCGGTCAGGTCAGTCTAGATCCAGTCGGTCAGGTCAGTCCAGGTCAGTCAGGTCAGTCCAGTCCAGATTCAGATCAGTCCAGATCCAGTCCAGGTCAGTCCAGGTCAGTCCAGGTCAGTCCGGTCAGTCCAGGTCAGTCAGTCGGTCAGGTCCAGTCCAGGTCAGTCAGGTCCAGTCCAGATCCAGTCCAGATCAGTCCAGTCAGTCAGGTCAGTCCAGGTCAGTCCAGGTCAGTCCAGATCCAGTCAAGGTCAGTCAGATCCAGTCAGGTCAGTCCAGGTCAGTCCAGGTCAGTCAGATCGGTCAGATCAGATCAAGATCCAGTCCAGGTCGGTCCAGGTCAGTCCAGATCCAGTCCAGAGTCCAGATCAGTCAGGTCGGTCCAGGTCAGTCCAGGTCAGTCCAGGTCAGTCAGGTCGGTCAGGTCAGTCCAGGTCAGTCCAGGTCGGTCCCAGGTCAGTCCAGGTCAGTCCAGGTCAGTCCAGAGTCGGTCAGTCCAGGTCAGGTCCAAGTCAGTCAGGTCCAGGTCAGTCAGGTCAGTCCAGGTCAGTCAGTCAGTCCGAGTCAGTCAGATCGGTCCAGATCCAGTCCAGGTCAGTCAGGTCAGTCCAGGTCAGTCCAGGTCGGTCCAGGTCAGTCCAGGTCAGTCCAGATCGATCCAGATCCAGGTCAGTCCAGGTCAGTCCAGATCAGTCAGGTCCAGTCCAGGTCAGTCCAGTCGGTCAGTCCAGATCCAGGTCCAAGATCCAGGTCAGTCAGATCAGTCCAGATCCAGTCAGATCCAGTCCAGGTCCAGTCCAGATCCAGTCAAGGTCCAGTCAGGTCAGTCCAGGTCAGTCCAGGTCAGTCCAGATCCAGTCCAGATCCAGTCAGGTCGGTCAGGTCAGTCCAGATCCGGTCCAGGTCAGTCCAGGTCGGTCAGATCCAGTCCAGGTCGAGTCAGGTCAGTCCAAGTCAGTCCAGGTCGGTCCAGATCCAGTCAGGTCCAGTCCAGGTCAGTCCAGGTCAGTCCAGATCAGTCCAGATCCAGTCCAGGTCAGTCGGTCAGATCCAGTCCAGGTCAGTCAGGTCGGTCAGATCCAGTCCAGGTCAGTCAGGTCCCGGAGTCGGTCCAGGTCAGTCCAGGTCAGATCCAGGTCAGTCAAGGTCAGTCCAGATCCAGTCCAGGTCAGTCCAGGTCAGTCCAGATCCAGTCCAGATCGGTCCAGGTCGGTCAGATCCAGTCCAGTCAGTCCAGATCCAGTCAGATCCAGTCCAGGTCAGTCCAGTCAGTCCAGTCCAGGTCAGTCCAGATCCAGTCAGGTCCAGTCCAGGTCGGTCCAGGTCAGTCAGATCCAGTCGGTCAAGGTCAGTCCAGGTCAGTCAGTCAGTCCAGATCCAGTCCAGGTCAGTCAGGTCAGTCCAGTCAGTCCAGATCAGTCCAGATCCAGTCAGGTCCAGTCCAGATCCAGTCCAGGTCGGTCAGATCCAGTCCAGTCAGTCCAGGTCCAGTCAGGTCAGTCCAGGTCGGTCAGGTCGGTCCAGATCAGTTCAGGTCCAGTCCAGGTCAGTCAGATCAGTCCAGGTCCAGGTCGGTCCAGTCCAGGTCAGTCCAGGTCAGGTCGGTCAGTCAGTCCAGGTCCAGTCCAGGTCCGGTCAGGTCAGTCCAGGTCAGTCCAGGTCGGTCAGGTCAGTCCAGGTCAGATCCAGTCCGGTCAGTCCAGATCCAGTCCAGGTCAGTCCAGATCGGTCAGGTCAGTCAGGTCAGTCCAGGTCAGTCCAGATCCGGTCCAGGTCAGTCCAGATCCAGTCCAGGTCAGTCCAGGTCAGTCCAGATCCAGTCCAGGTCAGTCAGGTCAGTCCAGGTCGGTCCAGGTCGGTCCAGATCCAGTCAGTCCAGTCCAGGTCAGTCAGGTCAGGTCGGTCCAGATCCAGTCCAGTCGGTCAGGTCCAGTCCAGATCAGTCCAGGTCGGTCCAGTCCAGTCCAGGTCAGTCAGGTCAGGTCCAGTCAGGTCAGTCAGGTCGGTCCAGATCAGATCCAGATCCAGTCCAGATCCGGTCCAGGTCAGTCCAGATCGGTCAGTCCAGGTCCAGTCCAGACAGGTCGGTCAGATCCAGTCCAGGTCAGTCCAGGTCAGTCCGATCCAGTCCAGGTCAGTCAGGTCCAGTCCAGGTCAGTCTGGAGTCAGTCCAAGTTCAGTCCAGGTCAGTCCAGGTCGGTCAGGATTCGATCAGTCCAGGTCAGTCCAGTCGGTCCAGATCCAGTCAGATCGGTCCAGGTCAGTCCAGGTCAGTCCAGATCCAGTCAGGTCCAGTCCAAATTCAGTCCAGATCCAGTCCAGGTCCAGTCCAGTCAGTCCAGGTCAGTCCAGATCCAGTCAGGTCAGTCCAGATCCAGTCCAGGTCAGTCCAGTCAGATCCAGTCAGGTCAGTCCAGGTCAGTCAAGATCCAGGTCCAGGTCGGTCAGTCAAGTCCGGTCAGTCCAGTCCAGGTCAGTCAGGTCGGTCAGATCGGTCCAGATCCAGTCAGGTCAGTCCAGTCAGTCCAGGTCAGTCCAGATCCAGTCCAGGTCAGTCAGGTCAGTCCAGATCCAGTCCAAGTCGGTCCAGGTCAGTCAGGTCAGTCCAGGTCCAGTCCAGGTCAGTCCAGGTCCAGTCAGATCCAGTCCAGGTCAGTCCAGGTCCAGTCAGGTCGGTCCAGATCCAGTCGGAGTCAGTCCAGATCCAGTCAGATCCAGTCAGGTCAGTCAGGTCGGTCCAGGTCAGGTCAGAGTCCAGTCCAGGTCCAGTCCAGGTCAGTCCAGATCGGTCAGTCCAGTCGGAGTCGGTCCAGTCCAGATCAGTCAGGTCCAGTCCAGATCAGTCCAGGTCCAGTCCAGGTCAGTCCAGGTCGGTCAAGTCGGTCCAGGTCAGTCCAGATCGGTCAGTCCAGTCAGATCAGTCCAGTCCAGGTCGGTCCAGGTCGGTCCAGATCAGTCAATTGAGTCCAGTCCAGGTCAGTCAGATCGGTCAGGTCAGTCCAGATCAGTCCAGGTCAGTCAGGTCCGGTCAGGATCCAGATCGGTCAGTCCAGGTCAGTCCAAGTCGGTCCAGGTCAGTCGATCAGGTCCCAGTCCGTGGAGGTCGCGAGTCCAGGTCGGTCCAAGATCCAGTGGATCGGTCCAGGTCCAGGATCCGGTCAGGTCAGGTCAGGTCCAGATCAGTCAGGTCAGTCCAGGTCGGTCAGATCCAGTCGATCAGTCAGATCCATTGATCGGTCCAGGTCCAGTCCAGTCTAGGTCAATCAGGTCAGTCCAGGTTCGGTCAAGGACGGTCGATTCCAGATCCAGGTCCAGGTCGGTCCAGGTCAGTCCAGATCAGTCCAGGTCAATTAGATCCCGGTCCAGATCAGTCCAGGTCAGTCCAGGTCGGTGGGTCAGATCAGATCCATCGGTCCAGATCCGGATCCAGATCAGTCCAGGTCCGGTCGAGATCCAAGTCCAGGTCAGGTCGATCCAGTCCAGGTCTGGTTCCAGACCGTCAGTCGGTCAGGTCGGTTCAGGTCCAGATCAGGTCCAGATCCAGTAGATCGGTCCAGGTTCCAGTCCAGATTGATCCCAGATTCGATCCCGATTCAGTCCAGGTCAATTGGGTTCCAGAATTCCAGGTCCCGAGTCCATTCCGGTCAGGTCCAGGTCGGTGGAGTCGGTTCCAGGTCCCGAGTCCAAGGTCGGTCAGGTCAGTCCAGGTCCAGTCCGTTCAGGTCAAGTCCAGTCAGATCCCGGTCCAAGGTCCAGTCAGATCGGTCAGGTCGGTCAGATCCAGTCCAGGTCAGGTCAGTCGGTCCAAGTCAGTCCATTTGATCCCGGTCCAGGTCCAGTCCAAGGTCAGTCAGGTCAGTTCCCAGGTCCAGTCGGTAGATCCAGAGTCCAGGTCGGAGTCGGTCAGGTCAGGTCAGTCCCAGGTCGGTCCAAGGTCGGTCCAGGTCGGTCAGTCAGATTCCAGATTCGGTCAAGTCGGTCCAGGTCCAGTCCAGGTCAGAATCCAGGTCAATTGGTCAGGTCCAGTCGGTGATCAAGGTCCAGGTCCAGTCCAGTCCAGGTCCAGGTCAGTCCAGATCCGAGTCAGATCGATCCAGGTCAGAATCCAGTCAGTCGGTCCAGATCCAGTCCAGATCCAGTCAGGTCGAGTCCAGGTCAGTCCAGGTCGGTCCAGGTCAGTCCAGGTCCAGTCAGGTCCAGGTCAGTCCGATTGGGTCAGTCCAGGTCAGTCAAGATCAGGTCAGGTCCAAGTTCCAGATCGATTGAGATCCAGTCAGGTCGGTCAAGTCAGTCCAGGTCAGTCCAGACCAAAATGATCAGTCCAGGTCCAGGTCCAGTCAGATCCAGGTCCATCCAGTCAGATCAGGTCAGATCCAGTCCGGTCAATTGAGTCCAGTCCAGATCCAGTCCAGGTCAACGTCCAGGTCAGTCCAAGATCCAGTCCAGATCCGGTCCAAGGTCCAGTCGGTCAGATCAGGTCCAGTTCCAGATCAATCCCAGAGTCCAGTCCAGGTCCAGTCCAAGGTCCAGGTCCAGATCCAGTCAGTCCAAGTTAGATCCAGTCCAGGAGTCGGTCAGGTCCAGTCCCAGGTCGAGTCCCAGGTTCTAGTCCAGGAGTTCGGTCCAGGTCGGTCCAGAGTCCAGTCAGTCCCGGTCAGATCCAGTCCAAGGTCGGTCAGGTCAGGTCGGTCAGGTCCGGAGTCTAGAGTCCAGGTTCGGTCAGGTCCGGTCCAGGTCCGGTGAGTCGGATTAGGTTCCAGTCCGAGGTACAGTCAGGTCAGGTCAGGTCAGTCCAGGTCAGGTCCAGGTCAGTCCAGGTCAGTCAGGTCCAGTCCAGAGTCGGTTCCAGGTCAGTCCAGGTCAGTCCAGGTCGATTAAAGTCGGTCAGGTCAGTCAGGTCCAGTCAGTCAGATCGGTCAGGTCCGGTCCAGGTCCAATCAGGTCAGTCGATCAGGTCAGATCCAGTGCAGGTCCAGGTAGATCCAGTCCAGGTCAGTCCAGAGTCGATCCAAAGGTCAGATCCAGTCAGGTTCAGAATCAGTCCAGGTTCGGTCCGTTGGTCGGTTCCAGGTCCAGTCCAGGTCGAGATCCAGTCGGTCCAGTCAAGTTCCAAGTCCAGGTCGGTCAGGTCAGGTCCAGGTCGGTCAGATCGGTCCAAGATCAGTCCAGATCCAGATCCAGGTCAGATCCAGGTCAGTCCAGGTCAGTCCAGATCAGTCCAGGTCAGTCCAGTCAGATCGATCAGTCCGATCGTTAGGTCAGTCAGGTCCAGTCCCAAGGTCCAGTCCAGATCCAGTCCAGATCGGGAAGTCCAGTCAGTCCAGTCAGATCGGTCAGGTCCGGTCGGAGTCCAGTCCCAAGATCGGTCAGGTCAGTCCCAAGATCCAGTCCCAGATCCAGTCTGAGTCAGATCCAGGTCAGTCCAGTCCAGGTCAGGTCCAGGTCGGTCCAGGTCGAGTCCAGAGTCCGGTCAGAGTCCAGTCCAAGTCAGATCCAGGTCCAGTCCAGATCCCAAAGTCCAGTCGTCCCAAGTCCAGGTCAGGTCCAGATCCAGGTCCGTCGGTCCAAATTTGGTCGAACCAGGTCCAGTCCCAGTCCAGTCAGATCGTTAGATCGAGTCAAGGTCAGTCCAGATCCGGTCCCAGGTCGATCAAGGTCCGGTCAGTCAGTCCAGGTCCAGTCAGGTCAGTCGAATCAGGTCGGTCAGATCGGAGTCCAGGTCAAGGTCCAAGGTCAGTCCAGGTCCAGTCAGTCGGTCCAGGTCCAGTCAGGTCCAGGTCCGGGTCAGTCCAGGTCCGGTCCAGATCCAGTCCAGGTCAGGTCCAGGTCCGGTCAAGGCCAGAGTCAGTCCAGGTCCCAGGTCCAGGTCAGTCCAGGTCAATTCAGGTCAGTCCCAGATCCAGTCCAGGTCAGTCCAGAGTCCAGTCAGGTCGGTCAGAATTCAGTCCAGGTCCAGTCCAGGTCAGTCCAGGTCGAAGTCCAGGTCGAGTCAGGTCAAGTCAAGATCCAAGAGTCAAGGTCCAGGTCCAGGTCAGTCCAGATCGAGTCAGTCAGAGTCTAAAGTCCAAGGTCAGTCCAGGTCCAGTCAGGAATCCAGTCGATCAGGTCAGAGTCCAGGTCCAGTCCAGGTGGGGTCCAGATCCCAGTCCAGGTCAGTCAGTCCAGTCAATCGGTCAAGGTCAGTCCGATCCAGTCAAGTCGGTCAGATCAGTCTAGATAGTCCAGAGTCCAGTCAAGTCAGTCCAGGTCAGTCCAGTCCGGTCCAGGTCAGGTCGGTTCGGTCAGATCGGTGTCAGGTTCGGTCCAGATTCGGTCCAGGTCAGTCCCAAGATCCGGTCAGGTCAGTCCAGGTCCAGTCCAGGTCAGGTCCAAGATCCACGGTCCAGGTCCAGTCGAGAATCGGTCCAGGTCGGTCCAAGGTCAGGTCAGGTCCAGATCAGATCGATCCAGGTCAGGTCCAGATCCAGGTTCCAGATCCGGTTCAGGTCAGTTTCCTAAAGGTCGGTCCAGGTCAAGGTCCAGGTGGTCAGATCCAGGTCAGTCCAGAATCCAGTCGGTTCCAATTTGGTCCGGTCAGGTTCGGTCATGGATTCAGTCCAGATCCAGTCCAGGTCCGGAGTCAGAGTCCCAGGTCCAGGTCAGTCCCAGGTCGGTCAAGAATCCAGATCGGTCGGTTCCAGATCGGTCAGTCAGTCCAGATCAAGTCCAGTCAGGTCAGTCCCAGGTCGGTCAGGTCAGTCCAGGTCAGTCCAGGTCCGGTCCAGGTCAGTCCAGGTCCAGTCCAGGTCAGTCAGGTCCAGGTCCAGTCCAGGTCAGTCCAGATCCAGTCGATCAGTCCAGGTCGGTCCAGGTCCAGTCCCAGGTCCCGTTCGTCAGGTCAGTCAGTCGATCCAGTCCAGGTCAGTCCAAAGATCCAGTCAGGAGTCGGTCCAGGTCCAGTCCAGGTCGGTTCGGTCCAGGTCCGGTCAGGTCGGTCGAGTCCAGTCAGGTCGGTCCCAGGTCAAGTCCAAGATCCAGTCCAAGGTCGGTCCAGGTCGGTCCAGGTCAAACAAATCAGAGTCAAATCAGTCAAATCAATCGATCAGTCAGTCAGATCCAATCAATTGGTCGAATCAAATCCGATCAGGTGGTCAGGATCGGTCCAAGTCAGATCAATCAGTCAGGTCGAGTCCAGGTCCAGTCAGGTCCGGTCCAGGTCCGGTCAGGTCCAGGTCAGGTCAGTCCAAGTCGGTCAGGTCAGTCCAGGTCCGATCAGGTCGGTCAGGTCGGTCAGGTCGATTCCAGATTCAGGTCAAGGTCCAGTCAGGTCCAATCAGGTCGGTCAGGTCAGTCAGATCCAGTCCAGATCCCAGTCCGTTCAGATCCAGGTCGGTCCCAGGTCCGGTCCCAGGTCGGTCCAAGGTCCAGTCAGATCGGTCAGGTCAGTCAGGTCAGAATCAGGTCAGTCCAAGTCAGAATTCCCAGGTCCAGTCCGGGTAGATCCGGTCAGGTCCAGGTCCCAGGTCGAGTCCAGATCGGTCAGGTCAAATCTGGTCCAGGTCAGGCCAGATCCAGTCAGGTCAGTCCAGGTCGGTCCAGGATCCGGTCAGGTCAGTCCAGATCCAGTCCAAGGTCGGTCAGGAATCCAGTCCAGGTCGGTCAGGTCTGAGTCCAGGTCTGAGTCAAGTCGGTCCAGTCAGTCCCAAGTCGGTCCAGGTCAGTCCAAGGTCAAGTCCAGGTCGGTCCAGGAGTCAGTCCAGGTCGGTCAAGGGTGGTCCGTCCAGGTCCAGGTCCAGTCCTGGAGATCCAGTCCAGATCCAGGTCCAGGTCGGTCCAGGTCGGTCCAGGTCAATTCCAGGTCGGTTTCAGGGTCAGTCCAAGGTCAGTCCGATCGTTCCGAGTCCAGTCCAGGTCAGTCCAGGTCGGTCCAGGTCGGTCAGGTCAGTCCAGGTCCAGTCAGGATCCGTCCAGGATCCAGGTCAAGTCCAGGTCAGTCCAGATCCAGTCCAGGTCAGTCCAGGTCAGTCAGATCCAGTCCAGGTCAGTCAAGATCCAGGTCCAGGTCCAGGTCAGTCCAGGATCAGTTTCCAGGTCAGTCCAGGTTCAGGTCAGTCCAGATCCAGTCCAGGTCAGGTCCAGGTCAGTCCAGGTCCCAGTCGAGATCCAGTCCAGGATCCAGTTTCAGGTCAGTCAGATCCAGTAGTCAGGATCAGGTCCAAGGTCAGTCCAGTCCAGGTCAGTCAGGTCCAGTCCCAGGTCCAGTCCAGGTTCAGTCCAGGATTCCAGTCCCAGGTCAGTCCAGGTCGGTCCAGGTCAGGTCCAGATCCAGTTTCCAAGGTCGGTTCCAAGGTCGGTCCAGGTCAGTCCAGGTCAGGTCCAGGTCAGTCCAGGTCAGTCCAGGTCGGTCAGGTCAATTAAGGTCCAGTCCCAGGTCAGTCCAGGTCAGTCCAGGTCAGGTCAGATCCGGTCCAGGATCGGTCAGGTCCAGTCCAGGTCAATTCCGATCCAGGTCAGTCCAGTCGGTCCAGGTCGGTCAGGTCGGTCAGTCCAGGTCCAGTCTAGGATCCAGGTCCAGGAGTCCGGTCCAGGTCAGTCAGGTCAAGTCAGGTCAGGTCCAGGTCCAGTCCAGGTCAGTCCAGGTCGGTCAGTCGATTCAGGTCCGGTCCCAGGTCCAGGTCCAGGTCAGGTCCCAGGTCCAAGGTCAATTGAGTCAGTCCAGATCGGTCAGGTCCAGGTCAGTCCAGATCGGTGGAGTCAGTCCAAATTTAGGTCGGTGGGTCAGGTCAGGTCAGTCCAGGTCAGTCCAGATCCGGTTAGATCGGTTTCAGGTCGGTCAGTCAGTCCAGATCAATCAGTCAGGTCAGAAATCCAAGTCAAGTCCGATCAAATCAGTCAGGTTCAGTCCAGGGTTCGGTCCAGGTCAGGTCCAAGTCGGTCAGGTCGAATCCAGATCCAGTCCAGGTCAGTCCAGATCAGTCGATCAGGTCAGACCTTAAGTCCAGGTCAGGTCCAGTCAGGTCAGTCCAGATCGGTCGAGTCCAGTCCAGATCAGTCCGTCCAGTCCAGTCAGGTCCAGGTCCAGGTCCAGATCGAGGTCCAGTCCAGGTCATCGGTCAAGAATTCAGTCAGTCCAAGTTCAGTCAGGTCCAGTCCAGGTCAGTCTAGAGTCAGAATTGAGGTCCGGTCCAAGGTCCGGTCCAGGTCCGGTCCAGGTCGGTCAGGTCGGTCCAGGTCAGTCCCAGGTCAGTCCAGGTCGGTCAGGTCCAGTCCAGGTCAGTCCCAGGTCAGTCCAGGTCGGTCCAAGGTCAGGTCAGATCCAGTCCAAGATCGATCCAGGTCGAGGTCAGATTCGGTCCAGGTCCGGTCAGGTCCCAGTTCAAGGTCCGGTCCAGGTCGGTCAGTCCAGATCAGTCCAGATCAGGTCAAGGTCGGTCCAGGTCAGTCAGAGGTCAGTCCAGGTCCGGTCCAAGGTCCAGTCCAGGTCGGTCAGGTCAGTCCGAGTCCAGGTCCAGATCGATCAGATCAAGTCCAGTCCAGGTCAGTCCAGGTCAGTCCAGGTCCAGTCAGGTCGATCCAGGTCGGTCAGATCCAGGTCCAGGTCCAGTCAAGGTCAGTTCAGGTCAGGTCCAGGTCAGTCCAGGTCCAGTCGATTTGGTCAGATCAGTCCAGATCCAGTCAAGATTTGATCGGTCAGGTCAGTCAGGTCAGTCCAGATCGGTCATTCAGAGTCAGATAAAATCATTATTGATCAGTCGAATCCAGATCAGTCAAGTCAGTCCAATTGATCAGTCCAGGTCAGTCCAGTCAGTCCAGTCGGTGGAGTCAGTCCAGTCGGTCCAAGTCGGTCCAGGTCAGTCAAGATCCGGTCAGATCCAGTCAAGTCAATCAGTCAGATCAAGATCCCGGAGTCCAGTCCAGGTCTGGTCAAATCCAATTGATCAATTGGTCAGTCCAGGTCCAGTCCAAGATCAGTCGAGTCGGTTCCAGATCCAGTCGAACGGTCCAGATCAGAGTCCAATCGTCAGATCCAAGTCCGGTCCAAGTCAGTCCAGGTCGGTCCAAGATCCGGTCCAGGTGATCCAGTCGGTCCAGGTCGATTCAGGTCGGTCGGGTCGGTTGGGTCGGTCCAGGTCGGTCAGGTCCGGTTTGGTCCGGTTGGGTCGGTCAGGTCAGGTCAAGATTCAGGTCCAGGTCGGTCAGGTCAGTCCGATTCGGTTTCCGGTCAGTCAGTCAGTCAGGTTCCGGTCCCGGTTCAGTCCGGGTCGGTCAGGTCCGGGTCAGGTCCGGTCAAGGTCGGTCCAGAGTCAGTCTGGGTCCGGTTAGATCGGTCAGGTCCGGTCCCGGTCGGTCCAGGTCGGTCCAGGTCGGTCAGGTCGGTCTGGGTCGGTCAGGTCAGGTCGGGTCCGGTCAAGGTCGGTCAGGTCGGTCCAGGTCGGTCAGGTCGGTCCCAGGTCCGGTCGGTCGGTCCGGGTCCGGGGTCCAGGTCCGGTCCGGTCCAGGTCGGTCCGGTCCAGGTCGGTTCGGTCAAATTAAAATTAGAATTAAAATTAAATTAAAAATTAAATTTAGGAATTAAGTGGAATTAAATTAGATGGGTGGGTCTGGAATGAAATTGGAATGGGTAAAATTAAATTAAGATTAAATTAAAAGATTAAATTAAAGATTAGGTAAAATTAAATTAAATTAAGATCGTTAAATTAGGTGGGAATTAAATTAAGGTGGTGGGTGGGGTGGGTGGGTCAAGGTGGGTGGGTGGGTGGGTGAAATTAAGATTAGGTGGTCAAGATGGGTGCAGGTCAGTGGAGTGGGGTGGGTGGGGTAAAATTAAATTGAGATGGGTGGGGTCAAATTAAGGTGGGGTCAAGATTAAGTGGAGTCAAATTAAGGTCAGTGGTCAGTGCAGTCAGGTGGGTCAGGTCAGGTCAGGCCGGGTGCAGTGGGTCCAGGTGGGTGGGTGGGAGTCAAGGTCAGGTGGGTGGGTCAGGTGGGGTGCAGGTCCGAGTAAAGGTCAGGTGGGTCAAAGTGAGTTCAAGTCAGAATTAAGGTCAGGTCAGGTCAGTGGTCAGGTGGGTCAGTGGGTCAGGTAAAATTAAATTGGGTGGGGAGTCAGGTCAGGTCTGGGTGGGGTGGGTCAGTGGTGGGTCAGGTCAGGTGGGTCAAATTAAAGTGGGGTTCAGGTCAGGTTCAGGTCAGTGGGTCGGTCAGGTCAGGTCAGGTCGTTAAAATTAGAGTGGGGTTTCGGTGGGTCGGTCAGGTTGGTGAGATTTCGGTCCAGGTCGGTCAGGTCGTTCAAGATCAAGTCCGGTCAGTCCAGTCAGATCCGGTCAGGTCGGTCCAGGTCCCGGTTCAGATCCAGTCCCAGGTCAGTCCAGATCCAGTCAGGTCCAGTCCAGGTCAAGTTCGTCAGGATCCCGTTCAGGTCAGTCCAGGTCCGTTTAGATCCGGTCCAGATCGGTCAGGTCGGTCAGGTCCGGTCAGGTCCGGTCCAGATCGATCAAGATCCAGTCCCAGGTCCAGTCTGGAGTCCAGTCGGGTCAGTCCAGGTCAGTCCAGGTCCGGTCCAGGTCAGTCCAGGTCAGTCAGTCCAGTCCAGGTCAGTCCAGGTCCAGTCCAGGTCAGTCAGTCCAGTCGGTCCCAAGTCGGTCGGTCCAGTCCAGATCCGGTCAGGTCGAATTCCAGGTCGGTCCAGTCAGTCCCGGTCAGGTCCGGTCCCAGGTCCAGTCCCAAGGTCAGTCCCGGTCAGGTCAGTCCAGGTCGGTCCAGGTCAGTCCAGGTCGGTCCAGGTCGAGTCCAGGTCGGTCCAGATTCAAGTCAGGATCCAGTGGGTTCGGAACAGTCCAGGTCCAGGTCGGTCCAGTCCAGTCCAGGTCCAGTCCGGGTCAGGGTCCAGGTCAGTCCAGGTCGGTCAGGTCCGGTCCAAGGTCAGTCCAGGTCCAGTCCAGGTCAGTCCAGATCCAGGTCAGGTCAGTCGGGCCGTTCAAGTCCAGGTCGAGTCCAGATTGGTCCAGGTCGGTAAGTCGGTCAGGTCCAGTTGAGTCCAGTCTAGATCGGTCCAGTCGGTGGGTCCGGTCCAGGTCGGTCAAGTCAGTCAGGTCAGTCCAGGTCGGTCCAGGTCCGGTCCAGATCCGGTCAGGAGTCCGGTCAGAGTCAGTCAGATCCAGGTCCCGGTCAGTCCAGTCGGTCCAGAGTCAGTCATCAGTCCGGTCCAGATTCGGTCCAGGTCGGTCAGGTCAGTCCAGGTCGAGTCAGTCCAGGTCAGTTTCCAGATCCCGGTTCAGGTCGGTCAGGTCAGTCCGTTCAGGTCAGTCAGTCAGTCAGTCCAGGTCAGTCAGATCCAGTCCAGTTTCCAGTCCAGAGTCCAGTCAGTCAGTCCAGTCGGTCAGATCTCAGGTTAGATCAGGTCCGATCAGTCCAGGTCAGTCCAGATCCAGTCCAAGATCCGGTCCAGGTCGGTCCAGATCCAGTTCAGGTCAGTCCAGGTCAGTCCAGGTCAAGTCCAGGTCGGTCAGGTCGGTCCAAGGTCGGTCCAAGATCCA
>NW_026942588.1:0-3000 GCF_024139115.2 Armigeres subalbatus
GCCTAATATAAACGTCACTTTCAATTGCAAGTGTTTCGAGGGTAAACAAAGGAAAACAAAAATGGGACGAAAGTGCGAAATGTACTACCACAGACAAACAGACGTAACACTGATGAAATTCCCATCGCCCATGCTCTGAACAGTTGTTTCGAATAACACTGATTGCTTGTTTCACACCTAGCGGCGTGCGCATCATTTTCCTTCAGATTTGACAATTCACACTAGCGCCGTCTGTTGACATTGTCGTACTAAACACCATTTCGTGCAACATACACGCGAGATGGTAATAAAGTAACTGGATGATGAATTTTTCAGGAAATTGTTCTAGCTGTTACGTCTGTTTGTCTGTGGTACTACTGTAGAAGTTCCCGATACAGGAACTATTCGAAAACCTTCCATAGATTCCCACAGGACCCTGACCGGTAAGTAAAATGAGGAACAAATTAACCTCAATCAGTCAAAATATCTCATACTTCAGCATGGAACAGGTGTTTACTGTGGGTCAAAGCACAGAGAACAGACGTTGAAGCTCCACTCGCCATGTTGTGATAACTTTTTACTGTTCATTTTGAAATTAGTTTGGAATGTCGCCGATATCCCGTGCGTAATCAGCGCATGAATCAATTTATTTAAGGCTACACGAGTATGCTGTTCCGAATGATACCGATGAATCATTCCAGTCCTGTGCAAGTAATTCTTTCGCAGATTCATCTACAATCTTGGCGAACTGTAGAATTGGAAATAACTTCCGTAGAATTGAATTACTCGCAAAATCAAATTTCTGTGTCCGAATCTGAGCTAGAATCCGAATCCTTTGACACGAGTCTAGAGGTTGATTTCACTCTGTAACTCACTATTTTAATGTGACCAGACGTCCCGCGTTTCGCGGGACAGTCCCGAATTTTCACTATTTGTCCCGCGCTGAAAAGCGTCCCGCGAAACGTCCCGCATTTAATTTAATGTCCCGCGAAATACATATTTTTCTGAATACATAATTAGCCATTTCTCAGTGAATATTTTCAAAGAAATTTTATTGGGTTTTTCAAATTCACAATTTTGACTAAAGCAAATATTTTGTAAAACTATCATATGCATCATAGAGGTCAAGATTAAAATGTGTTTCCATGGCTTAGACAAAAATATCTCAATAGTTTGTTTTACCCAAGTCTTATACCCTGAGAATCTTGTCCGCAGATTTTGCTTCTATGTATTTCCTGCTGCATTATTGACTGGATTTCGACACGGAACGCCCAAAATCCCACGCCATTTAAATTCCATGTGCATCAAAATCTTGCGGAAAATTTAGTTGACCTCTAGATTGTTGATATTGGATATTGATAGTAATAGATCCAACCGTTTCATTGAATAACTTGATACTAAAAAGTGCTTTGAAAATATGAATATCGTGTTTAAGGTTGCCTCACTTTTTGGAATAGTTTTCCGGATTCTGGACTTCAATGGTCTGAAATGGGACGGAATTTTAGATTTTCTGAGCCGAAATCAATTCAGTTACATTTGCTTGGAAATAAATTGGAACAAAAACCGTGAACCCTATTCCTGAAGGCGGAAGCTGCAACCAGAATAGACTTTGAAAAATATGATCCAATTAATTATTAATCGCCGTTTCTACTGTTATTAGGTAATTTAGAAAATAATGTTTAGGGTATTCAGAAAATATGTTTCGCTACTAAAAAATAATATCCTATCAAAACGATATACACTAGACGTTCAGGAGCTGAAAGTCATTTAACTGCAATTGCAACATCTTTGCAGTTTTCGGGCCGCTAAACTTCAAAACATAATGAAACTCAATGACAGCTGCGAAATTGTGCTGCACATTTAACGCTTGAAATAAGCTTTGTTTTCTAAAATGAGTTGCCGTTAGCAACAGTCGAACAGTTAGCAAACTAAACCTTGGTAACAAATAAGTTCTGAAAAAAATAAAGCTTTGCTTTACGTGCATTTCTAAAACATATTCAACTATGACCTTTTTTGTCCCGCGCTCACCCATAATTTATCTGGTCACTTTACACTATTTCGACCAGTTCAACGAACTTTGTCAAAGTCACCGGGACTTTGTACTTGAATACATCAAAAAATTTCACAAATGTATCAATGGCCTGTACTGAACAGGTCCCCAGAGAAATGACTTGTCCCTCGACGAACATCACAAACACGTTGCCTTGATTAATAATATGCGGTGGAACCGGTGCACCTCTTTCTACTGCGATTGCTGCATATTTTGCCAGTTGGACTGCTAGAGACGAAGGTGATTCCTAAACATAAATCAATACAAATAATAAATTATTACATGATAATGTAATAAGCTGTTTCACCTCAATCGATCTTATCAGTGGTGCTGCTAGTTCTTCCTCAACCGTCATTGGCGTCTCGAACTGTGGTTTTTTGATGCCCTTCCTTGATAGCTGCGCCATAATGCGAAGACATCCACGAACGTGATCTAAATAGAGAAAATATTAAATGAAAATAAGATGCATTTGAATTAAGTTTTATATTCAAATATATTGCCGCCGGAAGCATAACTAGTTATGATTGCGACGGTATAGTATTACATTGGCTAAAAACCCTATATAGTCAATCAATTGAAAGAAATTTAATGAAGCAATGAAATTTCAACAATAAGCATTGTCTGATTTTGCTTACCATTTTTAACATATTTAAATGTTCCTTTCTCGAGAATTAATCCAAACATGAACACTTTTTTCAAATCTGAATCTCTGTTGTAGTTTGCATTCATTCTCTCGGAAGCCTTGCGAATCTAAAAGAAAAATGTTTAAGTGTTTTATATGCGCATTATATATTGTTGTATACCATTGCTCCGTTGTACGACTTGAAATGAGGTAAAATTTTGAAGATAGCAGGTACTGATTTCCTGTTGTTTATTAGTATGTCATGTAACGGTTGCATTTCAGTCATCAGCCTTGAAACATTTTCAAAATTCGCAGATGTTGCTTCGATTTGGGCACATTCTTCAGATTG
>NW_026942589.1:0-16981 GCF_024139115.2 Armigeres subalbatus
TTTCCGGAATAAGGCATCGGTGTATGTTTTTCCTTCTTTAGAAATAGACGTTTGCCCGGAATAAAGCGATTTTGGGTTTGATCCCATTTTCAAAATCAGTCAATGTTTTCAAATGTAATCTACCTTCTTTTAATCAAATGATGAAATATCAATAAGAAAACACAATTATCCTTTTGACCTATTCCAATTCCGATGGTGAAAAAAACTGCGAATTAAACTGGCAACTCCGAGCAAGGCCGGGTACATACAGCTAGTCTTATATATAAAAATGAAATGGTCTGTGTTCGTATCCGCATAACGCGAAAACGGCTGGATAGATTTTTTTCATTTCTTCAGCAGAAACATTCGTTATAGTTTCCGACGGGTTTGTATGATATTTCCTAATGGGAAAATTACGAGTGAGGTTGAGCAAACCGTGAATAACTAAAATTGTGATTCCTATGCGAACTTTGCATGGGCAGTTCGAAATGCACAATCTCGCCTACTATGCAGGACAACGTCTGCCGGGTCAACTAGTAATGATATAAATTTCAATGAATCATTATCTAAATTCTCGTAAAGTATGACAATGATATATTTTGGCAAATAATTTCATAAATGATCACCACTACACCTTTATCCCTTTTTGTTCATCGAATCATCGGTATTTTGGCGTTTGTTTATCTCCGTTATCTTCTTTATTTTTGAGATAAAAATTTATTGAATGAAACGACATCAGCTTGTCGTTGTCGTCATGAAGAACCATTTCACAAGGACATTGCCGGTAATTCAAGACAAAATTTTCAAAACGACTTATCTGCTTTTGTAAACAAAGATTCAAACGACGATTTGACGAATCTGATAGCTCTCCCACGCAAACCAACACCATCAACAGGTAGCGGGAACCTTAACCTACCTATTGGTGGTGTTGGTTTGCGTGGGACAGCTTTCAGATTCGTCAAATCGTCGTTTGAATCTTTGTTCTCAAAAGCAGATAAGTCGTTTTGAAAATTTTGTCTTGAATTGATGTTTTGGGGTAAGGAAAATAATTCCCCTACATATTGATTATATTTGAATGAAAATTATATGGGATAGAATGTTAATGCAATTTAGCTATTACCAATAAAAACTACATTGTGGTCTTATGATTAAGATCTCTGAGCAAAGGTTCTACAGTATTCTTTCTTCCAGGTTCGATGAACGATTAAGCAAATAAATAAATAAATAAAAATCTGCATAAAAGATAACTCTCGATGTTCCTCTGAAGAACACTTAAACTAAAGTTCTTATCAAAATTCTGACATATCGATAAAGTATAACGTTCAAAATCATATCGTTTTAACCGTTTTAACGGTATCGATATTTTGGAAAGATCCTTTGCATTTTTGATTAATTTAAAATTCTATCGCTATCGATGGTTCATAAGAAAACTTTTGAAATTGGATATGAAGAATTTTGAAGAAACTTCAAGAAATGGTTGGCTAGGATTGATTATTCATGTTGGCAAATGTGTTTTTGTTTTCTTTTGCATTTCGAAGTAGCTTGTTTCATAACGGGTAGGAAAAGAAAGAAGTTGCAAAGCGAAATCTCTCTTCCATTCTTTCATCATATATGCCAGATTCGGACGACAAACACTTTACAGATTTGTTCAAATCGTCAAAATCCGACTATTCACGATTAAAATTACGAAAATTTTGTTTACTGTAGCTGCGGATTGGGTTGACTTTGAAGAATGTGAAACGAGCGATGCAGATAATGAATTAATAAGCGATAAGCGAAGGAAATCATTGCAAGAAGATGTATCCTAGACGTCTCCTTTTCTCTTTACAATGGACACCATTTTCGAACGAGTTTCACAGTTCGATTGTATTAGGCATTTTTTTTGTTCAACAACCGTCGTTTCAAATATAGATTGATAATGTTCAATATAATTTTCTGCTTTTTATAGTTTTCAAGCAAATGATCAATACCGATACTCCCCATTTATTAAACATTTTCAGCTAGGTCTGCGGTGACGTTTCATGACAACTAAAGTTAGGTCTGCACATTCATATTTTTTGAATCTGAATCTCCCTCCCAGCTAAGCACATCTGGTTACTCGCGATCGCAGCAACCTGTCCACGAGCTTTGACAGATCGTCCTCTTTCAACGGCTAACTATCCTCGAGGTAAGACGTGTTTGCACAAGGACCAGATACCACGTGCTGAGTGATTCCTGCTTACAGTCTAGTGCTCACATTTTGGCGATCCTGTCAGAATTTTAGTTTTGGATCTGATGATCTTATGATCTGATAAGTTTGCCATTCATGTACTGGATTGGTCGGGATGACTCCAGAATTGAATGACTAAGTTGACCGTTTCTCCTTGAGTCGATGATCTGCTAAGTTTGCCATTGAATTGCTGGATTGGTCGGGAGGACTCCAGAGAAAGGCAATCTGAGAAAAATAAGTGGACCGTTTTCACTCTTTAAAATACTGCGGATATTGCTAATAAAATTAATTTGCAAACAAGAGATAAACTGTTTTCACTCTTGTCAGCGAACCGCGGAGGTTTTGTCATAAAGTTTTTCCCTTGTCATAAGACGAGTTTGTACAATCCCATTGAATTCCACCACTTAATTGTATCTTGACAGATACGTATTTCGACCTCAACAGTAAGGCCGTCTTCAGTGTCTCGTACTTGACTCGACTATGAAGCCGGTTTAAGTCGCATAAATCCAAAAATCTGTATAAGAAAATCACGTAAATTCCAAAATCCGCATGAAAACGACTCGCGTAAAAAGCGACTCCACTATATTCTTATTAAGTCATATGCTAAGTTTAGGCAAGGCAAGTGAATTGAACAAGTCGCTTGAATTTAATGCGAATTGAAGACTTTTGTTCAAATCAATAAGGTACCAGTCAAAACGATTAATGCAAGAGATGGCGTTTTTTCAATGGTAGTAAAATCGAAATTTCATCACTATTAGACTACTAATCAGTGCAAACTAAGTGCAGGAGACAATTTTTTCACCTCATACTTCATTCCTTATCACTACTTTCTTCAAAAACACCACAATTTTCCATAAATTTGCAAAATACTTGATTTTCCCATACATTTTATCGATTTCCAACTACCATTCTTCCATGAGCTCATGGTGGAAAATGTGAAAATCTCAGAACATAGAGTAGCAGGCTTAACAACACAGATAGAAACGCCGGTATCGCCACTCAGTGACGAGTACCGTAAACATGGTGCACGGAAGGTTGTTGTCTACACTTTTTACGGCTGCTGCACCCTGGAAGTAAATGTCATCGAAGTAAACAGTCGGTCCCTTATTGAATGGCAAGAAAGTTGAACATGTACAACTTTTAGCAAGTCAATAAGGCAAAGACAAAGGTGCTGTTTGAACGAGATGGCGCCACAACATTTAAAGTAAAATGAATTTCCTTGTATGGACAAATCATCCGTTCTCATTAACTACGCATCGCATCAATATGAAACCTAGGTCAAAAAGCAACAATTACCCGCATAATCATGGACCATACGTAGACCACATCTGTTATAGTTGAAGAGAATAAGTGTGATTGTAGCGATGGTCTCACTAATAGTAGTTAACTATAAATGGACAGTCTCATATACTATTTCAACAGCAGCTCAGATGGTAAACGGCCAAACGACCATATGAGTAATAGGCGGTTAAGTATAATTAACATTTAAATCAGGTCGTTTTTTCGAACAAAATTTTCGATGCACCATACATCAGTTGGTAGATGTACAATTGAAGAACTATATAATTACACATCGACAGCATGTTATGTATTAACAGTAAGTGTTGATGTAGAGCTGGTATGGTGAATTCAGCTTAAAATTGTATGCTAACAATGAAGTGAATAGTGACAATATATCTTATAACGCATATGTAATTTTGAATGTATGGTATGTCGTTTTTCATTATGCGGGTAATTTTTAGATTTTTTGTTCCCACAACTTGTTTTACAGTTCTAAACAATAAAAGAGATTTCATTGTACCTCCATACTAAATTCTAGCTGTATACTTTCAATTTCTTCAAGACTGTTCTCCACCTCGTGTGTGTGGAAGGAACATTGAAAGCTTACGATATCGAACAGCAGATGTCACTAGTGTATATGCAATATTACATTGATACAAACACACAGCAACACCACCTGTCGCCTGATAATGGAAATATTGCGATTATACCGTCAGGTGTAGTGGCTGTTGTTAAAATATTTAGGAAGGGCCTCAAGCGGAATTTTTGCTAGAACGCAACTGACGATCTCCTATTGAATTCAACTGTGTTTTTGACTGACTTGACCTGTCAAAACGTAGCAGTTGGGTGCGTAATAATTTGAACAAAATTAAAAGCTACACCCAACCAGCGGATAGCAGATTTTCATACAGTTCTGCATAAGAACCTTACAGAAACTGTATAATAATTGGGCATATACATTTTTTGGAAGATTTTAATACAATCATTGTATTGAAATTATACAGATTTGTATTATTTTAATACAATTTCTGTATAAAAACCTTACAGATTTGTATATGCCACGTTATTATACAATAACTGTAAGATCTGTTTTTTGGGTGTGTATATACACACTTTAATCTAATTTTCTCAAATAATTATAATTGAATGATAAAATACATTTGCTTGTGCAATAAACAATACTAATTCCAGAGTCTGTATTAGGGAGGGACATAACGCTTAAAGGGGGAGGAGAGAGGGTGATGGAAAAGCGTGACGGTACATAACAAATTTTCAGCTGATTTATACAAAATTATTTACGTGATTAATGGATCTTCCCTTAGTAGAAGTAACAAATAGATATTTTTGTCTTTCTCGTACAACAAAGGTGTATAGAAAGGCTATCATTTCATTCCAAAATCTAACCTTTTATAGAAGTCTCGGAGACCCATGATGTTAGATACCAACCCGACTAGTTAGTCATAACAATTATATCAATATGTGTTACAAATAACAATACCCAATTAACATTTTGATACGTATAGCTTTTGATATAAGTTGTCATATACAAGCAAGAGAACTTGTATATAATGCATTGAATCGCTATATACCTACCAAAGTGGAGGCCATATACGTACTAAACAACGACTTTCTTGAGTTTTCGTAAGCTTTATTACGATCTAGTAAACATTTGAAAAAATAATTGTGAATAATCATGTATCGAACATTTGACCTTTGGATCTAGAGGCTAATGCTCTACCGATGTGCTATACAGCAACTCTTGAAAAGCAGCAACTTTTTGACAATCATAATCTAGATAAAACTCGAGTGTTCCGACGATATTGCAGTAAACGATGTCTATCACATTTAAACGACTCGAGTATCATGTAGGGACACGGCAGGTATTTCCGTCCATCGTCGTAGGGGCTAAAATCAATGAAAGCAACGTCATTTTGCTAGAACTCCACTATAGCAGAACGTTTCGCCTGAGCCTACGATTGGGTACGGATGAATTTGGCAAAAAAGCTTCTATTTTATTGATATTTGAGACTAACGAATGTAGCTTGAGTCTTATATGGAAATTGTTTGTAATGGTTACGATAATGTTCATACATGAAACGATTACGCAGCATTCCAAACGATTCTGCCGACATATAAACGATGATGAAATGTCAACATCAGTGATATTCTGTTTCGCCGTGTTATTTACCTCTGAGTTATTTTCATTTGGTTGAAGTTTATTTATTTTTTGACGTAGGACTTACGTCTCTCTTCACTATACCGGGTGTCATTTCAATATTTCTAAAACGACCGCGTTACGCTGTGTTGAAAGATTTTGAATGATAATAGCGTTTGTCTCAGTGAACGGATCTCTTCGGAAAACCCCTTAATCGACAGATCTTAAGTATGCCTTTCATATTCATACTTGATATGACCCGAAAAACTTGTTTCAATAGGCCTAAAACTGTTTTCAAAGCAAAACATTGACTGCACTGAAACCTATAAATATGGGTGCCGCTTGTTCATCGCGTCATTTGTTCGCTTGATTCTGATGGGTGCAGACGCTAGCGGATAAGCTGCAACTGCGCACCAAAATATGCCATAAAAGAGGGTGACGCAATTTTTCCTTCAGAACTTCCAACGGGATATTTTTCTTTCATTCTAATGCTACGTTTAGACAAGGCAAGTGAATTGAGCAAGTCGCTTGAATCGGACGCGAATGGAACGTGTAAACACCTTAATTCATTTCACTTGAATGAAAAGAAAGTTGAACATGTTCAACTTTTGGCAAGTCAATTGAATTCAACTGAGTTGTTCAATTCACTTGCCCTGTCAAAACGTAGCATAACCGGGACAAGCAAAGCCACAGCAGCATCGGTTCGACAGCACTCGCAACTTTTCGCAAAACAGCATCGTCCGCATCATCCGCTTTTCGGCCCGGCAGCGCCGAGGGCACCATCAGCCAAAGCATGCCAGTACAGCCGCAGAAAATGTTCCAGAAGCAGTCCATTCTACAGACCCGACACCAGGGTTGCCACATTTAAATCTGTATTTTTGCCTAAGAAAACCTTTATATCTGTATCTTAAGTCAAAAAATCTGTATTGCAAATCTGTATCCATCTGAACCAAATCAAATTCGTCTTTAATAAAGTTAGTTTTGAAAAGATGAAGTCCGGAAATACTAAGCGGAACTACAAGTCAGACATGTCAATATTTAGCAATTTTTTCTGCAATTCTTTCCGAGGATTACAAATGAAGGAATACAAGAAACAATGTTTGCTTTTTCAAGGTTTAATATTTGATCATTTACGTGGCATATTAACGAATAACATATGCCACGGATCCAATATAGCCATATACAGAACAACTTTATTGGACAGCCACACAGAATAGAAGCACTTATAAACTGTTTCAAAGCATTTCATATATGATCTATGATTGTTAGACCTGATTTTTCAGTATTATTTTAGAGCATTTTCCAAGACCACATGTATTAAAATATAGGCTGAACATTTTCCGGAACATAATCTGATAGAATTTCAAAATCATTTATCTGCATGAATTGCCAATTAAGAATAAAACCTGCCAGAGACCACGTGTTCTGTATTTTCAAATTGAAATTTATTTAATCTCAAAATGATTCTTAATAAGATTATTTTAGATTAGCATACAAGTAATTTACAATAATTTTTCGTACTAATATCTTCAAGAAATCTGTAAAATCTGTAAATTTTCCAAAAATCTGTATAGCTGTATATACAGATTCTTGGTCACAGCCTTACCTCAAAAATCTGTAAAATACAGAAAAATCTGTATATGTGGCAACCCTGCACACTTAATATTATTTAACGGGCTCGGTAGTTGAATTACCGATTTCTCAACAGCTGAGCTCTCGGTAGTCACCTCGGTAATCAAATTCGGTTACCGAGTTCTCGGTTCATCATTAATGATAGTGAAGTGTCAAAATATACCGAGCAGATTTGTAATAATTACACAGGATTTTGTTTTTACACGATTTTTTTTCGCTCGTATTTTTTAGCCTGTGACTTCAATTTACCTCCAAAATCTTCGCAACATGTTTCAAAAAATCCAGAATAAATCAAAGAAAAATCACATGATAATTAATATGCGTTAAACATTTAGGATGAGTAGAAAATTGAGAAAATGTAAATCGTGTAAAAACAAAATCCAGTGTACTGAGTTCTCGGTAAAAAATAATGGTGGATCTGTAAAAATATAACCGGCGGCTGTAATTAAAAAAACGAGTAAAATGTAGTTTAATTTTCTTCTTTCTCATTTCTAATGAAAAACAGATTAAATATCATCACTTTAATAGTATTTTCATTTTTTCATAAATATGTTACATTTTTGTGGGTTAGGGAATATTTGTTCGTCTTCCTCCAGTAGCGCTTCTTCACTCACACCTCGGGAAGCTACTTTAAAGATGGTGGCATAGGACCGCATTGTGCCGTCCAGAAAGTTTGTATCTATAGGATTGTAGAATGCAATACGTTCAGCAAAAATATTGGAAAAATAGTAATTTTATAGAAATAACATACCTGCGGTTTTATTATAGACCCGAATCTAGAATTTAGATGTAAAATACTGGTAACGAAGCATCAGCAGCAGCGACGCGAAATACTGGTTTGAATATCAGCCTGGAAATTAAATAATTAAATTGATCAACAAAAATCTGTAAACTAGAATAACATTTGGTAAATGCTGATAAAAAGGAACATACCTGAACATGAATTTAGGATCAAATTCTTATCCGGTGCCACTATGAAAGTCCGAAAAAAAATCGTGTTCGATTCCGATTCGCGTCACATCAGGGGATATGTGGCCGGAAACTGAGCTCGGTAATCGTTTTAACGGGTGTTCAGTAAAGCACTTTTGATTTTACTGAGTGATCGGCTTATTTTTTGACAAGTGCAGAACATTTTCTTAGAACAGAGTAGATCAGTAATGCTTATTACCGGAACTCGGTTTTTTGTTTTGAACTACTGAGACAGCTGTAAAACTGAATGCAGAAATCAGTTAATTCTTATGAGTTAACTGAGCTCTCGGTTCAATTTTTCTTTTACCGAATAAAATCAGTAAATAATATTACCGAGCTGAAATTCTCGATTTAAGTGTGTGGTTGCGTGCTCTTGCCTACGCAATGCGGTCGGGTCTGAGCTAGACGACCGACTGGCAAATAGCTTACACAACCTCACTTGATCAGTACCGTTGCTGATGAAGAATGTGTATAGCCGCCAGACATTCTAAATACTCACGCTCAGGGCTCTACATTAAGGTTCCCCCAAACACACGCGACACGACAGTCGCGACGCGATTCTATCGCTTGGCGACAGCGATTATGTCGCCGTTGGTATGGAAGCGTAAATAGAGTATTGCCTGCAGCGAATCTATGACAAAAGGTCGAGGGACAAAGGTCGAAAGACAAAAGGTCGAAAGACGAAAGATCGAATGGACAAAAGGTCGAAGGGACAAAAGGTCGACGGGACAAAAGGTCGAATGGACAAAAGGTCGACGGGACAAAATGTCGAAAGGACAAAAGGTCGAAGGGACAAAAGGTCGAAATTACAAAATGGGTAAAAATGAAAGCCATAGTATTGACAACAATACAAAAGAAAACTATGATATAATTACCGTCATCGGGGGAGACACTTGGCCAAATAAGGGTCAGGTTGGCCCATGTTTTCAACAAATTCAGCACAAGGAAAATGTAATATAAGATACCTTTTTGAGCGATTCAGATAGCCGACCTACAGACTGTTCGTGAGAACGATGGCCCAATCTTGACTTGAACCCACAACCTCTAATTTCTACACAAAACTCTACCACCAATATGCAATATGCATAAGCACATTCATTCATTTATTTAGTTTACATCTAAACAGAAACCACTGAATCAACAATTTGATGCCACAATACACGAGTTAATAATTCGAGAACACGGAGTTCTTTAAAAAAAACTTAAACGTCTAACTACCTTCACTGTTTACAACCAACTGCTGAGTCTAAACTGCCTCGGTAGGTACAGGTTCGATGATCGCCCTCGATATCGTTCGCCTGGTTCTGCTGATGCGCCTCGATGTTGCCAACTCCAAAGTGCTGACACCGATGGGAACGTCGATGGAATTCCACAAAGTCCGGTCGGCAACGACGTTAACTCACGGTTCGAGGCCGCATCTCTCCATCCTCGAATGCGCCCCACGCTCGCCAAGTCGTTTTACACTTGGTCTGCCCACCTCGCTCGCTGTGCTCTACGCCGTCTCGTACCTGTCGGATCGGAAGCGAACACCATCTTTGCAGGGCAGTTGTCGTACCCTTCCGGCTTTAGCTACCTTCTGGATACTGGGTTCGCCGCCACACACCGTCTTTTTGTACATCGCCAAAGGTGGTCCTAAGCACCCGTCTCTCGAATGCTCCGAGTGCTTGCATATGTTCAATCATGATTATATCCTGGAACACTAATGCAGGATCGTTCATGCTCTGTACCATGAGGTTTTTCGTTAATGTTGTACAAAATACAACATCACGCATGTTTGAGTGTTAATTAAAATGATTCGTACGGTTGAATAACCGAATAATGTGCGTAATGTAAACTGTTATGTACGGCTTAAGGCCAGTCTTTGTGTACATGTTTCAGTGTTTATTTCTTATTTAAAACCAATAACAACGTCACATTGAATTAAAACCAAATAACATCCCCATCTAATACATGATAATGAGTGGAAAATGAATTTGACACACATTTATACCAGAGACTGACGATCTTCTGATTCTCCATGATCAACATCGAAATGTAATGTATAGGAATGTATAAGAAGTCGCGTTGTGAAATAATTAATTATACGACACTGAATCAAAGATACTAGCACCAACGTTTTTCATTCAAACATGCACTCGAAGCGACACGTGTTACAAGAGCACGATCTAACAAATATTAATTTTTCATTTCGCGTTCCGAGAACTAATCAAAATCATACAATGCTCGCCCTGGCTGCTGAATATTCACTGTAAATTGGTTAAAGAACTGCCCATGAAATAAAGAAGGAGAAATCTCTGGGAAATGTTATAAGCTATATTTTTTTTCAGAAACATGTTTTCAGTATATTTAAGATTTTTCACGTATACAGAATTATAATTTTTTTAATTTTGTCCATTCGACCTTTTGTCCCGTCGACGTTTTGTCCCCTCGACCTTTTGTCCCGTCGACCTTTTGTCCTTTCGACCTTTTGTCCCTTCGACCTTTTGTCCCATCGACCTTTTGTCTCTTCGACCTTTTGTCCGTCGACCTTTTGTCCGTCGACCTTTTGTCCTTCGACCTTTTGTCTTTCGACATTCTGTCCCAAAGCCCCTGCAGCGATCCAACGATAGAATCGCGGCGACTAGTTGTCGCCGTCGCGGCGATGAAATCGCTTAGGTTTGGGGGAGCCTTTACGGGTGGGAAGATATCTCGGGTACTTATTCAAAAGGACGTATGTGATTTTGTAAACAAAAATTTAAACGTCGCACAGAAGAGTAACTAGAACAAATTCGTGGACAAAAACCAAAAAAAAAAATTTCAACATTCATACATTCTAATACTTTTTTAGATACTTAAAAACATTCTGCATACTATGGCTATTTCAGAAATGACCCAAAATTTTGTAAAAAAATATAATTAGGGCTCAAAAATGAGGTATAAGATTGGATTTTATCTACTTTTTTGTGGAGTATTTGGAAAATCTGATTTTTACACAACATAAATGTTATCAACCAGCTATTATTAGTACACAATGAGTAGATTATAGTTGTATGTCTCCATTTTGTTCATGTTTATGGTCAAATTATAAATTTTATGTTTCAGGTGATGACCACTTGAAAATCACTATTTTTTTTCTTCAGAGGAAAAGGTAATCTATACGGCAAGATCCGGCAAAGATAAATCACTTGGGTGTAACTTCAAGATGTGGACTAAGCATTCCACGTGAAAGCTCGTCCGCAAATTAGTTTCTGAGCTATTTCAATAAAAAGCGATTTTCCTCATTTCAAAACAAAATTTAAATATTTGTTCATAAATTACCACCTATAACGAATCCAGGAAAAATTTAAAAAGCATGCTATTTCGCATGCATTTGTCAAGACACAAATAGAATAATGGGTCTCCATGAGTTGCGTTGATATCTTTTTGCAAACCTTATATTGAAATCGCTTAACAAAATTATGCATTGTAGAGAAATCGGTTATTATCTAGATTTAGGATGAACCCGTTTTCATTGGAGTGATCATAATTTATGAACAGTGCCTTATTATGATACTTTTGTCATGGCTAGCTATGATATATTGTGGGCTTCGATTCGGACATGGTAATCGTTGTTGTTCAAGCCATGGTATATAGAATACAGATGATTTATATTTCTTACTACAGGCTTCACCTTTTCAGACCCTAATTTTAAAGGTTAAGATTTAAGTTAAGGAGAAAAGAGTGTTCAAACATAAAACAGTGTTTACTTTTGTGCATGCGAATTTATACAACCATTTTTCTTTTGGGATCTTGGGCATGGGTTAAAATAAATTAGATGTTTTTTTTCCTATGTAAATGTTAGAAAATCCATTTAAGAATAAAGTTTTAACTACGGGTTTTTGCTACTTTGTGGATTATAGCCATTTAAGAAACGTTTGCGTAGCAAAAGCAAGAGATTTTACATAAAACGCGAGGTTTTATTTGAAAACATATGTGTTTTGACATTTTTATCTGGTTTTACACTGTTAGGTGGATAGATTTATCCAAAAAAATGCATTTTCTTGCATAATTGGCAATTATTACTTCGTCCTAGGAATATCATGCCCAAATAACCGCAAAAAATAGTTTTGGCCAAGAATTGGCTTATTTACTCCTATGTGCGTCGATTTGTCCAATCTGATGACACTCTCACGCGAACCAACACCACCAACAGGTAGTCGAAGGCTTCCCCTGCCTGTCTGTGGTGATGGTTTGCTTGGGAGTGCTATCAGATTGGACAAATCGACGTTTGAATCTTTGTTTACAAAATCACATACGTCCTTTTGGATAAGTACCCGAGATATGTAGTTGTGTTGGTAATCCGAGCTTGGTGAATTTTGTACTCACCCAGTGAACTTTTCGGTTTTCTGTTCTCGATTCGGTTTCCTTATGGCAACTAACCAAAACAAAGAAAAAATGTCCGTCGAAATTTAAGTATTGCACAAGATTTTTCTCATGCAGTACTAAGATTCCGTCGTATTTATTCTGACAACCTGGGAGCTGCGGATAGAGTCAAAACGATTGTCAAAAAATCTCCAAAGCAAGCTGTCAAAAAGTATCCATCGCATCGAGAGAGCTTGTGAGCCTTCTGAGCGCAGACGAGAGAGTACACGTGTAAATCAACTCATACTAATTGTAGTTTATTTCTAATAAAACTCAATTATTTGGTGTAATTTCAAACCTATTGAGGAATTTTTAAAAGTGAACAGCATGATTTAATTTTACGATCGGCACAATAATTTATGCAATGCAGTAAATCGACGAAATCTTTGAAATTAATTTTTAAAAGATAAACATAATGATAATTCAATGTGAAAAAATCGTAGCGTGTACATTGAACACTGAGAGGAAATTTGGGAAATTTGCGGGTTTCAAGCAAAATATCTTGAAAATTATGTCGAATTCGTTTTTAAACCTGGGTCAGTGCCAACCCGAACCCTGAATAAAAAAACATTTTCAGTTCCATCTGTCATTGGATATGTTGGTGTGCGTAGCATCGTGTTGTTTTGATTCGAAACATATGATCCAGGACATCCAGTGCACTGGCAGTGCGTTGGCCTTGACTAATCAGATCATGATAAATAAATATGTTTAAGTGCGTGTACTGATTTTTGCGGATAGTGAAATTTACTTTTGGGTGGATATAAACAGGGAAACTTCTCCTGTAATTCATCTCATAGCTCGGATATTCATCCCATCGAAAACAAAGCAATGGAAAGGCATATGGATTGTTTATTATTTTTGTGATTTTTCTCAGCAGTGAGCACGCATGTTTTCAAAAAGAGGCGACGAAATTGGTGCTGCATTTCTTTGTTTCCGATGCGATGAATATATGTTCAGTGAGATGAAGATCGGAACAGTTCCCCTATTTAATTATTACAATAATCCCGTGCATATTTTTATACCAAGAATTCCGTATAGAATTCATGTAAAAGAGATTTTCAATTTTACAAAAATCATCTATTTCTGCAAAAGTGTTTTTCGGAGAACACTCAGAAGCATGTAATAAAAATTCTCCAGGATTCGTAAATTTTTTTCCTCGCTACCTCTCCTGCTAAAGGTAGCCCTCACACCTCGGGAAAATTTTCCGCCGGATTTTGGGCCCGGTGCATTTTCAATTTTCAAGAATCTCCCGGAGGAATTGCTCAAGGTACTTCCGGGGAAATTTATGTACGAAACTTGCGGAGCAATTCCTGAAGGAAACTTCGAGTAAGTTCCTGCATTCCAGAAGGATTTCCTGAAGGAATTATATTGTAGGAATTTCCAAATTAATTCCTGGATAAAATTCAAGAAAGAATTACTGAACGAATTTCTGGCGGAATTCTCGAAGAAAATTCTGAAACCCACGAAAGAGTTTTTGGAAGAATTTCAAAAGAATTTCTGCATAAGAAATAATTCTATTCGGTATTCCTCAAATATATTTTTCTGATAATTCTTAGCGGATTTTGTGAACGGGTTTCAAGGGGAATTCCCAAACTACATAATTCTATCCACCAACCTAATATAGGACACCATCTGTCAGGAAAACCTGAATGAACTTATGAATACATAACTTCCCTAACATTTTTTTTTATTGAATCTAGACAACAGTACCGGATTAATTTCATTTAAAACTACAATAACAAATATCACAAAACTCCCGGAAAACAAGATTTTCAGCGCGCAGTTTATTTTAATAAACAGACACTTTCGTTTCTCCCTTCTGCTTGTTTATTCCGCCCAGTCCCACCCACCCACGTGGTTTTGACAGTTGATGTACAGATGTATTGGTGAACCCGGTGCGAAACCGTGAAACAACACAGTGCGAACCCGGCAGCTTTGGGGTTGGAACTAGTGCGAACCTAGTTCCAACCTGAGCGAATAAAAAAACACTTTGACAGCACTTAGAGTAAAATCAGCAGTGATTCAAATCGTTCGGGGCTGTCAGTTTGAATATGAATCTGAAACATTGAATTTACCAGCAGCTGTTCTAGATTCAGTTTTATACCAGTCAACTGTCAAAAAATAAAACTGGTATAACGCTCCGTTCTATTTTCTGCAGATTTGAACCACGATTGAATCACGAGATTCAAATATTTTCAATTGTTTTGGTGTATGGATGCGTCATTTTATCTACGGATCAATCCACTTTTCAATTCCGGCGCCTTTCTTGGCAGTAACATAATGATTTCAATTAATTGAAAATTTGAAAACATGAATAGAACACTGCTGGGGAAACCAGCGAGTTTGTTCTATTTTGCTCCAGATGCAAACTAGAATAGTGGTCGAAAATTTAGAATCAAACTGAATCACTCCTGATTTCACCCTTAGGTTGGAACTGGTTCCAACCTAGGTTGGAACTTTTTAAAAACGAATTCGACATTAGAATCGATCGAGTCCGCAGATCCCAGCTGACAACACATCCCTTCATTGAAAATGTTCAACATTTTGCTCAAATTTTTTACTTCAAAAAAGTAAACAATAGCTGATTCGGTTTCTTTATGGCAAATTTTCGATGATTTTTTTCCGTTGCAACGGCAAAACACTCACCAACACTCGCAAAACTCAGCCGTTGGGGCCACCCGATATTTACCACCCTGACTCACGCTCCTCTAATGTGGACGTGTACAATACACATGTGGAAGTATTGGCTTGAAAAATGGATTGCGAGCAGGGTGGTATATATCGGGTGGCCCCAACGGCCGAGTTTTGCGAGTGTTGGTGAGTGTTTTGCCGTTGCAACGGAAAAAATTCATCGAAAATTTGCCATAAAGAAACCGAATCAGCTGTTGTTTACTTTTTTGAAGTAACAAATTTGAGCAAAATGTTGAAAATTTTCAATGAAGGGATGTGTTGTCAGCATAAATACGACGGAATCTTAGTACTGCATGAGAAAAATCTTGTGCAATACTTAAATTTCGACGGACATTTTTTCTTTGTTTTGGTTAGTTGCCATAAGGAAACCGAATCGTGAACATTTTGCCATAAGAAAACCGAAAAGTTCACTGGGTGAGTACAAAATTCACCAAGCTCGGATTACCAACACAACTACATATCTTCCCACCCGTAATGTAGAGCCCTGGATTGCGAGTGATTTGACTATGCGTCCAATTTGGGAATCTCGAGCCGCTAGGTTGCGAAGGCCGACGGAGGTCCTTCGTAGCTTAGTTGGTTAAAGCACCAGTCTAGCGTACTGTAGGGTCATGGGTTCGAGTCCCATCGAAGGGAAAGTGGTTACCTCCAATACATTTTCCAAATCAATATCTTCCACATAACGTGCATATTCACATATGAGTTTTCATAACATTGTAAATTAACATTTTTAAGTTATTCGAACCATATTACTACGTAACGTACTGATAAGTCTTAATGAAACTTACTACAATTATTTTAATAGAAGCATCAACAAAGATGGGCATTGAAAAGGCTGGCTTAGCAAAATCGTTAGCGGTAATTTTAGGAAAACATCATTTTCAAAGCAAGAATAATGTAAACACTATAACATGCTTTCCTGTGTTTATTCAAAAACACATTATTGATTGAATTAACTATGAGTATATTTTACATATTTTAATATCTTCATTGCGCTATCGCTAAAATTTGGAATAATTTAAAATATTGTCTTTTCAAGATTAATTCATTTAAAAATATACTGCTAACATTTCACCTCATTACGAAAATTTTCATACAATATTGCAATATTAGAATTATCAAAGTCATAGAATTTGTTCTTTATTTTCTATGTAAAAAGTGAGAGAAATATTTGGATATATAAAAAATCTCAAATTAAATAAAAATTCATTCAGAACTCCATATTTTTTAACAAAATAATCAAAAATAATTTAAAAGTTGTTCATTGTCACCCACAATCTTGTTAGATTAGTCGGTTTTCATGAAAAAATCATCTGAAATTATTTATCATAATTTGAAACTTTTGAATCAATAAATTCCATAAGAAACTTTTGAGAATGCCTAGCTCTTCGAGTTGCTCAAGAAGTTTCCTCGGTAATTTCTTGTAACTGGTTCAGGCCCAGGATGAAGATCTTTCAATTTTTGGTGTGATTCACTTGTGTATAAGTATTGAATTGGGCGTTCAAAAAATGACTACTCAAAGGCAATAAATTAGTGCTTAGAGCAATATGATCCACTTAATCAAAGCATTAAACATCGACATGATTTACAAATAATACTTAGCTTAAATCGAAGACCACATTATCAAGAAGACTGGCAACACAGTCTGAAATCGGGCGACACTGTTAGTAGCGCTGTCGGTGAGCCGA
>NW_026942590.1:0-20698 GCF_024139115.2 Armigeres subalbatus
ACTGCCAAGTATTGCATATTCACTGAATCAAACTTGATTGGTTGTGAAATCTATAAGCTGTACAGATTTCAAATTAGATTTGATGAAACTTCCAACTTATTCCGGTCATTGCGTACGATCCCTTTTATATAGAGTAATTTTGACATCAATCATATCAACTTCTTCGTGAGACACTGAATTATATTGATGCAGGATCGACTGTAACTTTTATATTCAATATATATAATAATAATGTTATAATTTCATATAGGTATCAATAATAAATAATTTAATAATACTTTAAATAATTTCATAGTAAAAATAATATGGAATAACGAAATACGGTTTAATTGTTCATTTCTATTGTTGAATAAATGATTTATTATACTGAAAAGGAAAAAAATAACCTCGGGCCGAAACCTGTACCACAAGACATGACTACCTGCTACATGTTTGTGTGGGGGAGCTATTCCCACAATACGCTTTTAGCCTTGGAAGCCAGGTGCAGTGCCTTTGTTCGGACTACGTGTACCATACCATCAACGTGCTGTTTGATTCAGTTAAGCGTAAGGATCTAATGGTCAGCTGTAGAAACACATTCTAAATCAGTAGACGGAAGCGACGGAAACGAACACCGCTCGAACGAAATGAGTATTTTTGTTTAAAAACACATCATGTACAGCTAAAACATGTACGCACTAGAAATATCATTTGAATTTAAATGTTACTTCATGTAATCTTACATCGCTCAGTTTTGTTACATGATAGTGAGAAACAAGTTCTCATTTCTAATTTTTCACTTCGCTCTTCTCACTTTTCATTTCTTACGTCTCATTTTCCACACTCCTCATTTTCTACTCATCATTTCCCATTTCTTAATTCGCATCTCTCGCTTCATACTTCCCACTTTTTGCAGTGTGATGTGAGACGTAAGAAATAAAAAGTATGAAGAACAGATTGAGAAGTGAGAAATGAAAATTCCTTCTCAGTTTTCGCAGTGATAAGTGAAAAGTAAAAAAAGTGGCGTCCTCTTCTCCTTCTGACTCCTCATTTCGTTAGCGCTGTGCGCCGCCTAAATGCTATCACGCTGCTGATCTATAATTATCCACACTGGTTCAAATTTGTACAATTTCATGTTAAAATTTTGAGAACTTTTCGTAAAATTATGATAGGAGTTCGACTGATCGGGGTAATTATGCTACGTTTCGGCTATGCAGTCTCAGTAATCAAAAGATAATTTGATTTTATCCCAACGTTTCGACCACTTTTCGGGTCTTCTTTTCGTAAAAGTAGCAGAATTTCCAGGCTGAAATGTACTTTTCGGCTCTGCAGGTGTGAAAGTGATGCCCGCAAACAAGGACCATCATCAATCCGTCGTGGAGTTCCTCGAGGTCCACAAGTATGAATACTACACTCATGACCACCCCGGCACGAAGCCGCTCAAGGCTTTGCTGCGAGGGCTCCACGACATGAAGATGAAGATCTAATTTCGGAAATCGAGAGTTGCGGCCTGAAGCCAGTGGCCGTGCACAGGATCGCTCGTCACGACAGGACGAGTAGATATCGTGACCAGCTTTACCTGGTCCACCTGGAACAAGGCTCCACCACGTGGAAGGACCTGAAGCTTATTATTATTTATTCAGACTAAGGCCGAAGTGGCCTGTGCGGTATATAAGAGTCTTCTCCATTCGGCTCCAGTCGCCACCCGCACGCAGTCGACGGAGGGTCCGCAAGTCATCTTCCACCTGATCGATCCACCTTGCCCGCTGCGCACCTCGCCTTCTTATTGCCCGTCGGATCGTTGTCGAGAACCATTTCACCGGAGTTACTGTCCGACATTCTGGCTACGTGCCCGGCCCATCGCAGTCGTCCGATTTTCGCGGTGTGAACGATGGATGGTTCTCCCAACAGCCTGATGCAATTCGTGGTTCATTCGCCTCCTCCACGTACCGTCCGCCATCTGCACCCCACCATAGATGGTACGCAGCACGTTCCTTTCGAAAACTCCAGAGTGCGCGTTGGTCCTCCACGAGCATCGTCCAGGTCTCGTGTCCGTAGAGGACTACCGGTCTAATTAGCGTTTGTAGATGAGTCAGTTTGGTACGGCGGCGAACTCTATTAGATCGGAGCGTCTTGCGGAGTCAAAGTACGTACGATTTCCAGCCACTATGCGTCTCCGAATTTCTCTGCTGGTGTCATTTTCGGCAGTCACCAGTGAGCCCAAGTACAAATTCTTCTACCACCTCGATTTCGTCACCACCGATGCAGACTCGCGGTGGATGGCTCACGGTGTCTTCTCTTGAACCTCTTCCTATCATGTACTTCGTCTTCGACGTGTTGATGACTAATCCGATCCGCTTAGCTTCCCTCTTCAGTCTGATGTAGGCTTCCTCCATCTTCTCAAAAGTTACGTGCCATAATATCTATGTCGTCAGCGAAACCAAATAGCTGGACGGACTTATTGAAAATTAGCCACTCGTGTTAATCCCTGCTCTTCATATTACACCTTCCAGCGATGTTGAATAGCAAACACGAAAGACCATCACCTTGCCGTAACCCTCTGCGGGTTTCGAAGGGACTCGAGAATGCCCCTGAAACTCGAACTACGCATCACCCGATCCATCGTCGCTTTGATCAACCGTGTCAGTTTCCGAAAAACCGTGTTCGTGCATTAGCTGCCATAGCTGGTCCCGATCAGTTGTATCATATGCGGCTTTGAAGTCGATGAATAGATGATGTGTGGGCACGTTGTATTCGCGGCATTTCTGCAGTACTTGGCGAATGGCAAACACCTGGTCCGTGGTGGAGCGTTCGCCCGCCCATAAACCCACCTGGTACTGCCCCCACGAACTCCTTTGCAGTTGGTGCTAGTCGACGGCATAAAATTTGGGAGAGTACCTTGTAGGCGGCGTTCAGCAATGTGATTGCGCGGTAGTTGCTACAATCCAGCTTATCGCCCTTTCTTGTAGATGGGACGCACGACACTTTCCATCCACTCCTGCGGCAAAACTTCCTTCCCCAAATCTTGGTATTGACCCAGTGCAGCGCTCTAGCCGGATGCCTCACCACCGTGTTTAAATAGCTCTCCTGGTACGGTTGGTCAACCCCAGGGCTTTGTTCTTGAGCCGGCCAATCTCCTCCTGGATTTCCTGGAGATCCGGAGCCAGTAAAATTATGTCCTGCGCGCGTTCTCCTAGGTCCTGGGTCCTGGGATCTGAAGCTAGTCGGCGTTATAAATTACACCGTCGTTGACTGGGAGCGATATCGGCCTTTGCACCGCGACGTCACGCAGTCGGAGAACGAAGCCGTCCCACCGGAAGAATCTGCTCCGCTCTACACTCCGGAGCAGCTTTTTTTTTGTTTTTGTCTTTATTATCGAGACTTTCAGCCAGAGGCTGGCTCGTCTCGGTTCTCCGGAGCAGCTGATGTCGATCTTCACGCAGCTCGCCACTCGGCTGCGCGGCTGCAAAACCCGTTTCGACCAGGTCTTCACTCTTGGTATGTTCATTATTGAAAATAGTTGCTAGGGTGGACCTATTCAACTGGAACGCTTGATCGCTCCAGAGCAAAAGCATCGAACTGGCTGAATTCCTCGAGGAGAAGGAGATCGACGTGGCGTTCATCACTGAAACGCACCTAAAACCGGAGGTGAGCGTCCACACCCCGGACTTCCGCATCGTGCGACTCGACCGGCCGTCCAGGGGAGGTGGTGTGGCCATCGCTCTTTGATGTAACATCTACTGTCGCCTGCTGCCATGCTTCCAGCTGAGCATCCTCGAGGCCATCGGTGTCGAAGTGACTACTTCCGTCGGCACAATCACGTTCATCGCGGCGTACTGCCCAACTCAATCTAAAGCCGGCGATGGTTCATCGGCCGCCCTTCGGAGGGACATATTCAAGCTAACGCGGAGACAAGGCCAGTACATCATTGCCGGCGACCAGTATGACAAACATCAAGCCTGGGGCAACAGTCGCGGAAATCGAAACGGCACCATCTGGAGCAACGGTATGGAGGAAGGCCACTACACGATCCTGAGCCCGGATTCCACCACTCGGCTGAGTCGGTCCGGCGATCATTCGACAATCGACTTGAACATCATCAACATGAACGACCACATCTCGCAGCCGGTCGTCTACCAGGAGCTCAGCTCGGATCACTGTCCGGTGGTTGCGGAGGTGGGCTCCTCTGTTAATCATTATTTATTTATTATTTATTCAGACTGAGGCCGAAGTGGTCTGTGCGGTATACAAGAGTCTTTTCCATTCTGCTCGGTCCATGGCTACACGTCGCCAACCACGCAGTCTACGGAGGGTCCGCAAATTATCTTCCACCTGATCGATCCACCTTTCCCGCTGCACACCTCGCCTTCTTGTGCCCGTCGGATCGTTGTCGAGAACCATTTTAACCGGGTTACTGTCTGACATTCTGGCTACGTGCCCGGCCCACCACAGTCTTCCGATTTTCGCGGTGTGAACGATGGATGGTTCTCCCAGCAGCTCATGCAACTTGTAGTTCATTCGCCTCCTCCACGTACCGTCCGCCATCTGCACCCCACCATAGATGGTACGCAGCACTTTCCTTTCGAAAACTCCAAGTGCGCGTTGGTCCTCCACAAGCATCGTCCAGGTCCCGTGTCCGTAGAGAACTACCGGTCTAATGAGCGTTTTGTAGATTGTCAGTTTCGTACGGCGGCGAACTCTATTCGATCGAAACGTACGTACGATTTTCAGCCACTATGCGTCTCCGAATTTCTCTGCTGGTATATATGTCACGGGCGAAGCCAAATAGCTGGACGGACTTTTTAAAAATTGTACCTCTCATGTTAATTCCTGCTCTTCGTATTACCCCTTCCAAAGCGATGTTGAATAGCAGACACGAAAGACCATCACCTTGCCGCAACCCTCTGCGCGTTTCGAAGGGACTCGAGAATGCCCATTTTTTCAGTAGGGTGGAAATCTACATTCAGACACCGGTGGGCTACCGGTGAACGGGGCTTAGCGACTGTCGACCCGCTAAAACCACCCTGTTCACAGACTCTGAGTCTCCCCGGAACAGTCTTGCGGCATTACTTCTGGGAGGGGTCCGTGCGACTACGCACGCCCACATACTAGCCACCCACTAGCTTCAAATCTCAACTAGCTACCCATTAGTTCTTCTACTACTTGACTAATTACCCACTGGTACCTCACCCTCCAGACTAGCTACCCACTAGTCGGCGCTATCCGACTGCTGCTCGGCGCGCCAATTACGCTGCAAGATGCTGGCAATCTGAGTGGTAGCGGCCGAGACCGCGTTCCACTTTTCAACTTCTTGACACATCCCTCTGAATAAGATTAACCGGGGTGAGTGTCCTCCCGCACACCTCAAGCATTCTGTTCCTCACATCGACGAAACGAGGACATACGAATAGTACGTGCTCGGTAGTTTCGTCGACCCCTGAAGTAGTCCAGGCAGACGGGATAGTCCGTGTGCCCAAACCTATGTAAATACCACCTAAAGCAGCCATGGCCTGACAGGAACTGTGTGTCAGATAGAAGTGAACTTCCCCATGCCTCCTATTAACCCATCTTGATACGCTAGGTATCAGCCGCTGGGATCCATCTACCATAGAAAGTTATCCTAGTCCCGTTGCCACTTGATAGTCAAGGTGACTCTAATGGATTTACGGGCTCCTCTGGTTCCACGCATTTCGAAACTTTCCTCGTCTTCCCGTATGACTAGTACAATGGGTAACATACACGCAATCACAAGCTGCATCACGTGATACCGTGCGGTAGGCACTTATCACTCCGAGGCACGCTAGCCTGAGTACACTCTCCAGCTTCTGCAGGTTACGTTCGACGCCAAGCGCCGAGGCCCAAGCTGGGCCGCCGTACCTAAGAATAGATACTGCAAACCCAGCTAATAACCTGCGTCGGCTGGGGCGTACCCCCGAGCTATTGGACATCATCCTGGATAATGCCGCAATAGCTGTCGAAGATCTCCTGCAGGCGTAATCTACGTGACTGCCGAAATTCAGTCTATCGTCGATCAGCACACGCGAGGAGCTTCACCTCCCGCTTGGAAATGATCTCACAGTCGCCCACGCGAACCACTGCCTCCTGTACCGACTTACGGTTGTTAACAACAACCAACTCCGTTTTGTGATGAGCTAGCCCCAGCTGCCTTGAGCTCATCCATTCCTCTACTATAGCGATCGCGTGGGCCGCTGTCAGTTTCACCTCACTGTCGTACATAGTGTTTCATAGCACCGGGCCCAGGATAGATCCTTGAGGGACTCCTGCGGTGATAGAAGCACTACCCTCTACTTCATCAGTCTCGTATAAGAGTACGCGATTCTGGAAATAGCTTTCCAAAATTTTGTACAGGCCCACCGGAATGTCCAACCGGGTAACAGGGGCGCGATAGCATCCCAGCTTGCGCTGTTGAATGCGTTCTTGACGTCGAGCGTCACAATCGCACAGAATCGAGTTCCCTTCCGCTTGCGTTGTATCGCTACTTCCGCAGTTTTCACAACCGAGTTGATAGCATCCACCGTGGACCTACCTTTACGAAACCCAAACTGATTGCTTGACAGGCTGTTCGTACCTTCGGTGTACGGGGTAAGCCTGTTGAGGATAATCCTCTCAAGCAACTTCCCTGTGGTGTCCAGTAGGCAGATTGGTCTGTACGCCGATGGATCACCTCAAGATGAATACACCACTAGGTGTTCTAATCTGCCAAATTCACGATTCAGCCATCTTGGATTTTAGTATGGGAGAGCCAGCCTGTTTGTTTATGTTTTGCACCGAAAATGAATTTTTCACCCCCGCCTTCTTCTCTTCCATCAACTGGGCAGGTTGAAACACCTAGCTGTGTATTCATCTTGGATCACCTGGTGGTTTCCCGGGCTTCGGCAACAGCACCAGCTTCTGTCTCTTCCACCTATCGGGGAAACTGCGCTCGTCGAGGCATTTGAGCCATGATCACTGCCTTCAGAGCGAGGTTTGGCACTCCGTCGGCCCCTGAGCTTTATTCGTATCAACAGTTCGGGCCACCGCAAGCAACTCTTCGTTCGTCACCGCTGCCACTTCAGCCACTTCAGCACTCGCGTTCTGCGGTACTGGAGGTGGTCAAGGGCTTGTGGCATGGGACGGAAAGAACCTCGATAATGCGATTCAACCTTTCCGGCGACCGTTCCGGAGGCGCCAGCCCCCCCCTCTGGTCTTCGCCATTACTATCCTGTAGGCATCGTTCCAAGGATTAGCATTGGCGTTCAGGCATATGGGTTGTCAAAACACTTCCTCTTACTGCTACTGATGGCCTTGTTAAGGGCCAACTTCGCAACTTTGGACGTCAAGCGGCGTTCATCCCTTAGCTGCTCAGAGCGAGCTCTCTGCATCCTTCGCCTAGCCCTAAGGCAAGTTGACCGAAGGTCTGCGATTGCTGCACTGGAAGTATGCTGGAGGTCTACTGTTCACTCGGTGGTGCCCTCCTCTGCATGCTGACATCGCATGCGCGTGACAGGATGGCTGTCAGTGCGTCCCTGTAAGTCTGTCGGTGTTACCACTCCAGTACCAGCGCCGCGGTGAAAACTTCGCTGTCGAAGCTTTGGGCTTTCCACCCACGGACCTGACGGGGATTCCTCAACCTCAGTTGCTGCACACCACAGCTGATCACGTGGCGGATGGCCAGGTGATCGCTGTGTGTAACCCTCGTCAGCCCTCCAGTTCAGTCCCCCGGCTGGGCAGGGCTACAGAACAGCAACATCAATGAACGACTCCACCCCATTCCCTATGGAAAGTGCTGGTTGAGCCGTCATTGGCTTACACGACCTCCAACTTCGCTGGAGCCTCTAACAAAGCAGGCCCTCTCTGATTGGTGCGGCAGCTTCCCCACGCCACCGCCCAAGCATTGAAGTCCCCTCTTTATGACAAACGGCTTCGACCTACAAGATCGGACGATAGCCTATCAACCATCCGGGTGAATTGCTCTATTGGCCACCGTGGTGGGGCATAGCAGTTACAATAAAACACCCCGTTGATCTTAGCTATGGCGACACCTTCGACAGGTGTGTGTACGGCCTCTTGGACCGGAAACCGGCCCGTTGTGCAGATCGCCGCCATCTTGGAGTCGTCCGCGACCCAGTTTCCGTTATTGGCAGGGACACGGTACGGATCTGCAAGAATAGCGACGTCGGTCTCTGACTCAGAGACCGACTGCCACAGCAGCTGCTGGGCAGTAGCACAATGGTTAAGATTCAGCTGTGCTACCCGCACTGCCGCTTAACATTACCGGACCGACCCTCTGACTGCTGCTGGGCGCGTTTGGAGCGCTCCGCAGTCCTTCCCTCGTCAACACTCGAGGTGGTGCCAATCACCTCTTGCGTCGAGACTTTCCCTCCAAGAAAGGAGAAGGGTTCTGCCGGAGTTCGTGTCTCCCCCTTCTCGCTTCCAACTTCCCTCCTGGTGAGCGTGCCATGTTCGCGTTTTACCGCTTGAACCGACTGTCGAAGTACCAGAAGTTTCTGTTTCAAATCCTTGCTGATATTGTTTAGACCGCTCGTGAACTCCTTGATCTCATCCAGCTGCTTGGCTTGGCTAACCGGATACCGGTTAGAGGCTCGTCTTGTGTGTTGACTACCTGAGCATCGCTCGAGCTGTCGGCCCCTACCCGCTAAGGGTAGTGCTAGTCCCGTGCAAACTAGTTACTGCTTCAACTACGTTCTCCTCCTTAGTGGGAGGAGACCTCGCTAGACCCCTACTTGCGAAGGGATCTCCCGCTGCGCCTTACCTCTGAAAACTGGAGTACTTGACATAGCTCATGGGTCCCCCTTGCAGCTGCCATCGAATCCTACTGAAGTAGTCGCCTCTGTGATCTCATGGTTGTCTATGCTTGCGAACAAGCAGGGAGGTCATGCGTGGGTTGACACTCTCCTGTTCAGAGCCAGATCGGCGTTAGTCAGGGAGTTCATCTGAGCCTACTTCTGTCTGGTCACCAACCAGGCAGCAGGATTGGACAGCGTGCACACAAGGCCCGCCACGGTTTTATGGGACGGAAAGCAGCCTTGCCATTAGCCCACCCGCCGTTTCGAGTCAGTTTCACCCGGCTCTACTAAGGGAGTAGAATGACTCGGTTGTCAGCCCTCGCAATACACAATATAACAATATACCAAAACATACAACGCTAACCAGCGCTCCCTTCGTTGTAGTCCATTTAGCCACCTAGCCCTTCAACTGCCGATGATACGCTATCGTTTCCAGCGAGCACCGCGCGGAGGCGAACTACGCTGCCCGCCGAGAATGCCCCTGAAACTCGAACTACGCACATCACCCGATCCATCGTTGCTTTGATCAACCGTGTCAGTTTATCCGGAAATCCGTGTTCGTGCATTAGATGCCATAGCCAATCTCGATCGATTGTATCATATGCGGCTTTGAAGTCGATGAGTAGATGATGTGTGGCCACCTTGTATTTGTGGCATTTCTGTAGTACTTGGCGAATGGCGAACACCTGGTCCGTGGTGGAGCGTTCGCCCATAAAATTCGCCTGGTACTGCCCCACGAGCTCTCTTGCAATTAGTGCTAGTCGACGGTATAAAATTTGGGAGAGTACCTTGTAGGCGGTGTTCAGCCATGTGCAATTGTGCGGTAGTTGCTGCAATCCAGCTTATCGCCCTTTTTGTAGATGGGACGGACGACACCTTCCATCCACTCCTGCTTCAAAACTTCCTCCTCCCAAGTCTTGGTAATGACCCAGTGCAGCGTTCTAGCCAGTGCCTCACCACCGTGTTTAAATAGCTCTCCTGGTAGTTGATCAACCCCAGGGGCTTTGTTGTTCTTCAGCCGGCCAATCTCCTCCTGGATTTCCTGGAGATCCGGAGCCGGTAAGATTATGTCCAGCGCGCGTTCTTCCAGGTCCATCACCATACTGCTATCTTCGTCTGCCACATCGCCATTCAGGTGTTCTTCGTAGTGCTGCCGCCACCTTTTGATCACCACACGCTCGTTCGTAAGAAGATTCCCGTTTATGTCCTTACACATATCAGGCTGTGGCACGTGGCCCTTACGTGAACGGTTCAACTTCTCATAGAACTTTCGTGTATTATTAGCGTCATACAGTTGCTCCGTCTCTTCACGGTCTCGATCTTCCTGCTGGCGCTTTTTCCTCCGGAAAATCGAGTTTTGTCTGTTCCGCGCCCGTTTATATCGTGTCTCGTTCGCCCTCGTGCGGTGTTGCAGCAATCTCTCCCATGCTGCATTCGCCTCTTCCACTAACTGCTCACATTCGCCGTCATATCGGTCATTTCTCTGATCCGGGGGCACCGTGTCAAGTGCAGCGCAGCGGTTCATGAAATGTCAGTAGTTAATATAAAGTAATTTGAAGGTCTAACAAGCACATAACACTTCATCATAGCTATGAAATTCAACCTGAGTATATTTTAGTCCAAGTAGTGCAAGTGGTATAAGTAGTACAAAATTGAATCTTTTTAGTGAAAGTTGAAAAATTAGTAACAAATCAAAATATCAGTATTTGTTTTGATCTCTCACAGATACATTTGTGGCGGTCAAACGCAAAGGGGTGTAAGTGACAAAAAGTCAGTTTTGAGAAAAATGGGTGCAAAGTTTTCGCTTCATACAAATTGTATGCGAGATGAGATGCGAGATGACAAAGAACTTGCGAGATGACTTGTCGAAAATGTCAAGATTGCTTTAAAAGTAACAACTGTTCTGAATTCACATGCCTTCTAAATATACGAATGGCTAAAAGAATCTTGATTCACCTTTAAATTATTATTCCTGAAATAACCAACATGTCGTGTACCATATTATTTGCTTTTGCTAAGTATCAATAACATAATAATTTTTATTGCTATAATTTGGAAGAAAAATTCTAAATAGCATTAAAAGATGAATAAATCTGAAGATGAAGATGTTTTTAGTACGTTTTCAATAAGACTTGTTTGCGGTTTAGCATGTGAAATACCCAATCGGCTGCAATGATCAACCAGGTAAATTATTTTAGATGTCGAACTTCACTAAACCTATTAAAAACCAACTTTCAAAACAGCCAACGCATTGAACTGTTCTGAGCACACACTCAACCGTTCATTTCCCGCCACATTCCCCAAAGTCATTGTAGACTGACTGCCTGCTTGCTCGCATCCGCTTCAGCGTTCTTGCTGACACCACATCCTCTGAGAATGCACCGCCGGAACCCAAACTGCTGTCAGCATCGCCTGAATTATTCAGTGCGAAGAATTCCGATAAATTCTCTCGAATGTCTTTTTCCCCATCGTGCTTCCCCAGTCCAAACCGTACTGTTGCTAGAAGCTCCGAACAACGAGAATAAAATAATGCGCAGTCTCCACGAGGTTACGAAATCGCGTCGCGTTCCCAAAGCATCTCTCCTCGGTGTGGCAGCGGGTCCGGTCGGCGGTAAAAACAACGATTCACCGCGATCAACGACAGAGACGATGACGATGTCGCGTCGTCAAGCGCGCGGTGGTGGGTGGATGGTGGTACACGCACGAACGTTTACTATCCAAAACAGGAAGAAAGAACCTATCTCAACCCCGCTCGAGCAAGACGGCTTTAGCGAAGTGTGTGCGGCTCGAGTAACAGCGGCCTGTTGAATTCCCATCGTTTCCGGAATAAAAGCCTTGACCATGGAGCGGCACCCGTGCGCCACGTTGGTGTGAAGTAACGTCTCGTCTATCTTTGCGCACCGTGTAAGTTATCTTCAGAATACGCAAAAATTCCGCAGCCGTTGAGTTCAGATGCATTATGACTCGCTTTAGAAGTTCTTGATACGGGAGACAGCATCTTGTACCTTTTTTTTCATTTGAGCGCGTAAGGCGAGATCTAAATTTAGGTTCACGTTATCAAGCCTAAACTGAAATACACTGATCAGTCCTTGGATTTAGTTTTTGAATTTAGATTCACAGTATTACCAACCGCTGTAATGAATAAACCATTTGATTTTATGGAAATATTATTGGACCTAAATTTGATGCTTTAAATAACCGTGGTTGCAATAGTTGCGTATGCCAACATACTTTTTGAACTTGCCGGCGTCTCTCTAATATAAATCTACATCCACTTCAACACCACAACTTAACAAACTAAGCTCCATGCCATCAAGTGAATAACAAATTCCAAATCTAAGCAAATTTTACACAAGGTTACTGCCAGCATTGACCTTGCTCAACTTGCAAAAGCCAGAACCCATAACCATATTCGTCCATATCACACAGGCGCCCATCGCAAAACGCGCGACGTGGTGCTCTCGAAGGCTCGTCTGGCATAAAAACAAATGCCATTCAAACAAGATCCAGTAATACTCGAAACCAGAATTGGAAAGTGCACTGGAAGGAATGAATAAATACAACAAATAGTAAATCTCACGCTTTTGCTCGCGGAGCAGCTTTCGTAATAACGTCAACTATACGCTTGGAGAGAACGAACTGAACGCTTCGTCATAAAGAGAAAAATTAGAATCACCTAAAAAAGTTTCCATTGCAATATATGGGATTCTCCTAATGAGTGTAAAAAATATTCAAAAGGGCATTTATTTGAGAAAATGATTTAAAGAAGCACGAGAGGATTAGACTTTTGCGATTTTCTACCACTATACATATATTGATGCAACGGCAACAAATGCTAGGCAAAAGCATACCATTGGTAATTCTCGTTACCTGAAGAGAAGATAAAATAGACCCCATCTCACGGGATCACTCAGCCTCTTTACCCACTAACTCCTATCCCTACCCCTCACTCGTGTGGTGCTGGCCCGGTATACCACGGGCACAGCGCCTTAGGGTAGATCGAAGAGCAACTTCAACGGTGGGAGCTTTGGCCGTAAGCTGAAAGGCAGGAAGAGGTTTGTTTCCTCTTCGGTTTTACAAATCTTACTGAGCGCGTCTGTTCATTCTCCATGTTGGGGCGGCTGATCATCGTCCGAAGGTGCCAGCAAGGCCCAGCTAACACAAGGTCGCATATTGTAGCGAATCTTGATACTACAAAAGTTCAATGGGAAATGGACGCAGTGGTTCACCGGGAAATCTGGGGTTTTAGTTTCAGGCTCTGCAAGTCAACAGAGAATACGGACCCGGAACCATCGGCGAAAACCAGCAACGACGAAAAGGGACTAGCTTGATCGGTTCGTGAAACTGCAAATCTCTCAGGATTCGGCATCGGGGCAAACGACATGCTCGCCGATATGCTCAAGGACCATGGATTCGGTGTCGTGAAAGATTGCTGCGGGAGGTTTGTTGGACGGGATCAATGGTGCGAGCGTTTATACCATCTTCCAGAACTACGTCACGAGCTGGAAGACAGATTTTTTTATAGTGATGATAGCAAGCGATATGCAAAGGCGCGTGACCGGGCGGTGGCCGATCAATGAAAGAAATGTAATGCGGGTTGAGGATCAAAGATCGGTTTCTTCAACTTCCAGCATAATCAACGTCACATAGCCCACACTCCGGAAGCATTGATGATGATGATAGGACGCATTCTACGCGCAGCCGAACGTGAAGTGCGACAGCTGCCTTCAAACCCACGACGTCAAAACCATCATAGCAGATTTGAACTTACTCCAGGTTGTGGCCAAGAGGAGGAGTTTATACCTGCGACTATTGGGAAGATTTAGCGCTCACCGAGCTGACGAGCAGAAACGGCCTACAACTAACATTGATTTCATGCACTTACCAAGAATATGGCCATTCGCAGCACCTACTTTCAACGCCAGCCTTTACGTATCAGTACACCTGAAAATCTCCATTGCAGGAAATCAATAATCAGCACTTCTCCGACATTATTGACGTCAGGACATATGTAACACAGATAGAAAAAGTTGTTGAAAGTAATGCGCATACTCAAGGGAATACCACAAACAGCGTAAATTTAACGATATTTTCACCTGATATGTATGCAATTTGTAGTACATTATGTCACTTTTATACGAATAAAAGTGTCATAATGTTATGTAAATTCCATTACATACTAAACGAACAGCTGCTGGAAAAGATCGCATGTACGCCCAAGGGAATAGTGTAATTGTCCACGTCTTTATTATTTACGCGCTGATTACTTTTCATTGTTTTTTCGCAATGTGTGGCGCTAACATCGACTCTGATCACTACCTGGGGGCCTGTAGCATAATCGAAATTTTACTAATAATATTAGTAGGGGTAGCTTGTAACTTGTATTTTCTGTTGCATAATGAATCTACAAGTATCAATTTACAAGTCTAATAATGTACAAGTAAAGCTAACACTAATAATATTAGCAGAATTTGAAGTAACTATTGCATAAAGAAGCTATAAGTACAAATTATTAGCGTTGGCTTGTAGTTTCTTTTACAGAAATATGAATTGGTTGCTGTAATTTAATTTACCTGAGTTCGTTTTTATTTTATTACTAATGAACCGACGAACTTTGTTTCGTCTAAAATTGATTTATTGTCTTTATTAGTTCTTGGAGTTATGCAGAAATTGCTGGTTGCATTTGTCAGACAGACATAAAATTCATTTTTACATGTATATAATTTCAACTGTGCAAAACAAATATACATCGTTTTATTGTTTTAACGACTTAAAAGAAAAGAAACTATTATGGCTTAAAGTGCATTAAATTGTCATACGATGAAAAATACCTATGCAGGGAATAAATTTCTCGTTCCAATACAAAACTGAGAATTATGAGAATTTTCAAGATAACTCTGGAGAAAGCGGATATACTTTAAGCGCCTACGTCAATTTTTGTAAAAATAACTCTTCTAACACCACGTAAGTTTACCCTAATCCACGTAAAAGCACATATATTTTACCCAAAGCAAGGTTTAAGTAACTTTAGTTTCAGTAAATGTGACTTCATTCAAATGTGGTAGTTATACTGAACCAATCTCGGGTGGGGAACCCATGCGTCTTGCCCTATTACGGTAACTGTTAATCATGGAAAGAAAGGATAAAATGCTTAAATTACGAATAAATTTGATGCGATATTATCATCAGTAAGTATTTTGAACTTAAATTTTGGAATTGATTTATATTTCAAAGAAATCGCCTAAATTTCATCAGTCCATAAAACATATTAAATTGAATCCACCATAGTTCAAATTGCAATAAAATTAAAATCCATATCAATCGTCAAAAATGCGCATATAAAAACCCCGTCGAAAATCACTCAATACCACGAAAACCGGATTAAATCAATAGAATTAAAGAGAGAAGGATAATAAATTCGTTTTATTGGCCGTGTATACCTATCTTGCAGTATTCTATGCACGCAAACTTGCAGAAAAACTTTTATAAACAAATCATTTATCGCCGCATTGACATTGAACTTTGTCCTGGATGAATTTTGACAGGTAAATGAACCTGACAGACTTGTCATTTCAACCTTACCTAATAATACAAGTACTAATAGCTTATTAATTGGCGAATCTACTTATGCAACACAAATTACAAGTACTTGTGTTTTTTTGACTTTATAACTTATGCCCGCGCTAATCATATTAGTCTGATTATGCTACAGGGCCCTGGTGATGGTTAAACTGCGCCCAAAACTATCCGTCATCAACAACATTCGGTACCGACTAAGTACGGCTAAAGCAACAGATGTTGCCACTGCGCCCGCGCAGTATCTCGAGACAGCGTTACCGGAAGAATTTGTTGAGCTCGATAGAGGCCCCTCTTGAGGACTGCTGGAATATAGTTAAAGCTTCAGCCATTAATGACGGGAGCGGAGAACAACGTTGGGTATGTGGGACAGAAGTCGACGGAACGATTTGTTCGACGAAGTGTGCAGTAAGATTCTGGAGGAGAAGGACAAACGACAAGCGTCGACAAACATCGGGTCACCACAAAGGGCTGATAAAGTGAGACAAGAGTTCCTTGAAATCCGAAAGATGACTTCCACCAGGAACCTTCTGAAGAAAATTCATTGCCATCAGCCTTCTCTCAGAAGTTTATCCAAGCTATTCGAAAAAAAGCAAAATTCTATGCACCGGTTGCCAGAGTCTGCTGAAAATCTCAACATCTTGCTCAGGGAACAGTTTGGTTTCCGTCAGGTCGGTCAACCGTACACCAAATGACCTCGAGTTACCAACGTACTCTGACAGAACAAGTTTGTCCCAAAACATTCGCCATGGCCTTACTCGACGTTGAGAAGGCATTCACTAATGTGTGGCATGATGACCTGGTGTACAAACTACAATACAATGGTCACAGCTACCTGGTGAACATGATAAACGCGGTTGCCAGTTACCAACAAATGTCAAGAACCTCTAGAAGGCGGCATTCTGTACTCTGTTCGCAGATGACACCTCCATCGTCTACAACGATGAACGATCAAACCGTAATAGCATAACTCCAACGAGGTATGGATGCCCTGATAGAATGCCTCACCAGCTGAAAGATCTACCATATCAACGGTGAGAATTTCCAGATCATCATTTCCCCCACTCTGAATCCCCTAAACATGTTCTGCCTTGGGACTAAAAAATCATACTCAAAATGGCACGGCTGGCAGGTAATGAGTAAATGACGATGACTACCTTGGCTTGACCCTCGACAGCAAGCTTATTTTTATGCAACAGGTTGACAAGACGGTGACAAAGTGTAACGTTTTATTGAAACTACTGTATCCTTTGATCAATCGTCGGTCATCATTGTACCTGAAAAATAAACTTGCTGTCTATAAGCAAATCATCCTCCCGTGATCGAAGATGCCATACAGGTCTACAGAGCTACGCAAAACTCATCATCTGAAACTCCAACGAGTTCAAAACAAGTTCCTGGGGATGATCATGAACACCCATCCCAGGACACGAACTACTAAGGTCCACCATCTGGCCGGTAATAACACTCTACACGAGCTATTTGGTGAGTGTAAGGAAGGTTGAATTCCAGGTACTTACAAATCAGACTACAGTAATGGGGCGATTAGTTCCAATTTGAGGTTATCAATTATTGAGATTTTTCTGGCTATGCAGTCTGGTTTATTAGAACAAAATTTTAAAATTTTGTCCAACATTTCAACATCAGGGTTCGGTATCTTCTTAAGGAAAAAAATAGTTGCTCTTTGTTAAGGTATGATGGGTGTTGACCGTTACAGGTATCATGCATAACAGAAAGGAATCAAAGGTATTCCTGAAGAGGTATCGAGCTCGATGTCAAAACGTTGAACAAAATTTAAAAATAGGTTCAAACAAACCATACTGCATAGCCAGGAAAATCTCAAAAATTAACACTACAGTCGAAATTCAACAACTGAAAGTTATCAAATTATTATTGTTAAGAAAATTGTTTTGAGCTTTTTAGTGGAATGTCTTCACTTGTCATAAGACGAGTTTGTACAATCCAATTTAAAATTCACCACTGAATTATGATTTTTAAGGCAAAGTATTCAGATATTCTTCGAAGTTTCCACAGTAGTATAACTTGCTGAATACAAGTAATACGACGTGAAATGTCGATACGGGAGGGTTGGTGGCTTTACGGTCTTTCTCATCGATTGACCGAAAGTCATTCAGTGGAAATCCTTTGCAAATGCCTATTGACCGAATAACATGTGGGCAAGAGTTCCATGCCAACTTCCATTAGGTGGCTGGTTATAAGATCGAAAGCGGTTTGCGGCCGAAATGATCATTTGACTGGAAGCGACATACGGGCAAATTGATCCTTACGAACCACGAACTGATAATTTGGCTGAAAAGTTATTTTTCTAACAGATCCATTTGTCCGAAAATGGCGTTTGACCGAAAATACCGGTAAAGTCTGTTCTGAAAAAAAGTCATTTGCCGTATCGTCATCTGGACAAAATATAACCTCATTCAGCTAAATGCCCCTTACTGCTAAATGAGCATTTTCGACCAAACCGATATTTTTGGACCAGATGACGGCCCGAAACAGATTTTCGGCAACGGTATGAGCAGTTCGATCAAATAACATTTTCAGCCAGATGGGCCTTTTACCAAAGGGCCATTTAATCCAGAAACGTCATTTTTTTGCTAAATGACCTGTTACCCCTTACTTGATGTGATGGGCTACAGCTCTTCAAGGTGGAGCCTACGCCGAATGGAGTATCCTTCTCCACTGGACTCGATCCTGGGCCAATCACTTTAGTCGCCCTGAACATTGAGCGCATATCAGGTCCTCTTCAACTGCAAAAAGCCATCATTAACGCGGCCTTCCCCGAAGCCTGCAACCTCTTCCGGGTTCCACTAAATATTATCTTCGCTTGTCGTTCTTCCGGCATACAAACAACGGCAGTAGCCCACCGTAAGTCTGCCGTGTTGTATAAGCTTAATAATATCCAGCCCTTTATATACCTGGTACAATTCGTGATTCATGCGACGCCGCCCAGGTACCGTTCTCATATTTACCATAGAGTATTGCCTGCAGCACCTTACACTCAAACGCCTCCGATTCTCCGATCAGCCTCATTTAACGTCCATGTCTCATGGCCATGCTCTGGCTCCTGGAAGGAATCAGAGTGGTATACAACGCGAGTTTTGTTTTGCGTTTGCAGACTACGGGACTTAAATGGTCCACGAAGTCCATCATTCTATTTGCAGCTGCCAATACGCCTTTTCACCTCGCGGGTAACATCATTAACCGCCACGTCACTAATGTTCCATGGTACACACATTCTTCTACCACTTCGATTTTTCACCATCCAGCACCCTTTCGCTACCGCCACCACTAATGAACCCACGTTGATTGCCAGCGACCATGTACTTTCGTTTTGCTGGTATTGATCGCGAGTCCAATCCTCATGTCTCCCTCTTAAAAAGGCGCAAAAGCCTCTTCCACGGCACGGCGATCAATTTCCGATAATATCGATATCGTGCATAAATCCCAGGGAGCATATGCGATTTTGTGATAATGTTTACCGCTTCTTTGCACATAGCTCTCCTAATCGCTCCCTCGAGGCGGCGCTATATTGGTTCTGATGGGTTCGGAGTGCATCACCCTGCTTTAATCCATCTGGGTAACAAATGACGTCGATATTTCATCCGCAACCACTTACACTTGATTTCGATCCGTCCAACGTTCATACAGATCAGCCGTATCAGTTTTGCCGGAAAACTATGTTCAAGCATAATTTGCCATAATTCATTCCGTTTCACTGAATCGTACGCCTTGTGAAATCGTAAACAGATGATGTGTCTACCAGGTTGTACTCCAGGAATTTATCAAGGATTTGTCTCGGAGTAAACATTTGATCCGTCGTTGATCAGCCCTCACGAAAACCTGCTTATTGTTCCTTGACGAAGAGCTCTTCAAGCAGTCTCAATCTGTTATGAACAGAATTCAGGACATAATGTTGTACGCCGAGTTAAGGAAGTTAATTCCTCGGTAATTAGCGCACTCCAGTCAACCCTTTCTTAAAGAGAGCGCAAATGAGGGCAATCAAACCAATATGAGGCATTTCCTAACGACCTATTACACCAGACTACTTTTTCGCTAGATGGTCTGTTCTTCCAAACGACATTATTATTTCTATAACTACCTCTCTGAGTGATTTTCGATCAAACGAGTTTCAGTCTAATGATTTGTTCAGCAATGACATATCCGATCAACTTTGGGCTTTATGGCCTTCGATGAAGCAGCCCTCTACGCCTTAAAAATAAAATTCTTTGGGGTTTTAATGGGAAGTCCTAGAGAATTTCCACTAAAAATTCCATAAAAAATTTCCAAAGGGAATTCTTTAGCCTTTCTGAGAAATTGTTCAAAATGTGCACATATATTTTTTAATGTTTGATAAGAAATTTTCTGGAATTTGCACCTAATTTTCCGGAAAGAGCACCTAAATTATGCATAAATTCCACGGTAAAGCTCTTCCAAATTTTTAATCTAATCTAATCTCATCTAATCGAACACAAACGCAGCCAGTACAAAGAAAGCATCCTGGAAAATCATTGGAGTTAGATGACGCTTAATAATAATTTTCTTGTCAATATTGAGACTCACAGCATACCAGTGGTATGACGCAAACTTCAAAGCGGCCAGGCCCACTGCGTTGTGTTTACCCGCAGAGATGATTCTTCAGGATATATCGTGTTTAAGTAGTCACTTCCAACATGGTGCCTTATCCCCGAAATCTCTACAGAGGTTGAAGGATAAGTGGACCTTACCATACCATACATACCGCGTTCTTTTTAAATTATATATGTACGTGATTGTATATAAATATGTAGTGAAATGAATAACATTATAATGAGGTATATCAAATTTTATATATATTTGTAGAAACCTCGCATCAACTAGAAATATAGTTAACCCAGGGATGTACATCTCGTGTAGAAAAAGCTGGAGTGTGAAGGAATTTAATTATTTTTTAGGGGAATGTTATAGTGTATCAAAATAGCAGGTCATGTACCCAGGACGTCGTCTGCATAAAGGTTACATAGCAGGTTGTGAAGTTTTCCGTCCTGGGATGTTTTGAAGTGGGCTATGAAAATGTTAAATCATGAAAATATGAAGGAACATAATGATAATATAAATATAACAAAAACCATGAAAATATGAAAATTTTAGAATACGAAAATAAGAAACATAAAAATATAATGTAATAAAAAAAATTAAAATTGCTATATGAAAAAAAAATTGAAAACATGAAATTAAAAAATGAAGATACAAAAAACCAGATTAATCCACCTAGCGGTGATGAATTTGCCTTTCTCGTTCGTTCAAAAGGTTTGGAAAAATTTAAAATAACACCAATATGT
>NW_026942591.1:0-1050 GCF_024139115.2 Armigeres subalbatus
GCATTTTGAGAGTTCTATTTGGTTTCTTGTAAGAAGATAGCAGATTGAGCGCTCATTTGAATCCTTGGGGCGGCTTCGCAGTGTCGATATGAGACTTCAATTTGCTTGTAATGCCTTCTTGAGTCCAAGCGTAGGCGGGCAAGTGAGTAGCATTTTGAGTCCATTTAGGTTTCTAAGGAGATGAGTGATTGAGCGCTCGGTTGAATCTTTGGGGCGGTCGCAGTGTGCGATATGAGATCACGATTGGTTGTACTGCTCTTCTGAGTCCAAGGAGGGCGGGCAGAGTAGCATTTTGAGTCCATTTAGGTTTCTTCTAAGGAGATAGCAGATTGAGCGCTCGTTTTGAATCCTTTGGGCGCGGTCGCAGTGTCGATATGAGAACAATTTGGTTAAAATTATGTGTTGATAGGTGGATTGAGTGCACTTCTGAGTCAATGGAGGCGGGCGCAGTCGTCGATATGAGTCTGAATTTGGCTGGTACCCATCGTGATGATAGGTGGATTGAGCGCCTGTCTGAGTCCATGAGGGTGTAAGCGATCTGTCGGATATGGAGTTTTAATTTGGTTGCATTTATGCATGATAGTGGATTGGAGTGCACGTCTGAGTCAATGAGGGCGGGCGGCAGTGTCGATATGGAGATCAATTTGGTTGCATTTATGTGATGATGGTGGATTGAGCTCTCGTCTGGAGTCCATGAGGGCGGGCAGAGTAAGCATTTTTGAGTTCAATAGGTTTCTCTAAGGAGATAGTAGAATGAGCGCTCGTTTGAATCTCTTGACTGAGTCCATGAGGACGGATGCATTGTCGATATGGATTTCAATTCTGGATGCACTCATGTGATTATAGGTGGATTGAGCGCCCGTCTGAGTCCATGAGAGCGTGGGCACAGTAGTATTTTGTGGTGTTCAATTTGGTTTCTCTACAAGATAGCAGATTGAGCGCTCGTTTGAATCCTTTGGGCGGTCGCAGTGTCAGATATGAGATCAATTCGGCTGTAATGCTCTTCTTGAGTCCATGGAGGGCGGGGCAGAGTAGCATTTTGAGTCCATT
>NW_026942592.1:0-21911 GCF_024139115.2 Armigeres subalbatus
CATGACAGCACTGAACACAACCAAAACATCAGACCCCCGCTGACGACGACTTTACTACACGGCAGCACTGATGATGGTGGGGACGGACGGTGATGGCGATGGAAACACTTTGCAGAGCATTTTTTTTCCATCATGATGTTGTCCGTCCGAACAACGACGCCCACCATGCCCTGGGTCTATATTTCATTCATTCATAGTCAAAACGCGTTGGTGACGGACGCGTCAGATTCCAGATTTTAACACGTAAATTAATTTTCATTTGCCAGTCTCACCCCAGTAGATTAATTCTAATTAAACGGTCGGTGATTTGGATAATCTTTCCAACCGCTCGTGATTCCATTTTGTAGGGCCATACTACGTTGAAAAAATATAAATAATTGCCCCGCGATAGCGATTATTTGTTGAGCAAAAAAAAAAACGTTGAACCCAACTTACGTCAATGCACAAGATATTTTGGTGCCATGGAATACAACAAAACGTGTAACTGCAATCTCGCAATGCATGGCATCGTTTCCAAACAATCGAGCGCCAACTTCTCTCTCAACGACGCGGTATCTTCATCTGACTCCTCTATCTAGGCATCGTGAGTTCATAGATAGCTGCTAGCTTTCAACAAGAAAAATAATAAAGCATGAAGGTATCTTCCGTACGTTTACGCTTGATCGAACTGGTTGTTGTTCGACTACGTAGGGTGAAATGGGGAGAGCAATGCAATAATCACAATTCAGCCAAATTAAGCATATCATTTAATTTGTTTACTCTACGTAAACGACGTAAACCTTATAACGATTACTGTGTAGTTATTATTGTATTGTGCAAGCAAGAACTCTTAAGTCTTTTCCAAGAAAACTCTTCTATCGGATCATTTTAAAGAACTTCCAGGAATTACATCCAAAATTACTCTACCTTTATTTATCACGGTTACGTCACATTACACCGAACCGAAAAATTACACAGAATCTTCCAGATGAGTTTACGTCACCAATGGACTCGATTCAGGGGCAATCACTTTTAGTCGTCCTGAAGTTGAACGCCCCCCAAGTTCCTCTTCAACTGCACAACTGTTGTGTACGTGGTCTACCACGAAGCCTACGACTTCATACGAGTTCTCTGCTGAAGGCTGGAAGATGGTTTCAATTATATAAACGACTGTGGAAGAATATCGGGCCCGGTCAAATCGAAGAATGCGTGGAACAGAGACGTTATTATGAAGCCATGCGGAGAGAATAAAAGTATTTTTGTTTGCAATATTAGAGTGAAAAGGATCTGCAGCGTCCGGACGATCTTGAAACCTTGAGAATTCAGAGGTTGGGGTTTTTTTATTATCTATTTCTGAGCGTAAAAACATGACCTTCCACGAAGTTCTTTTTTTCAGAACGGTGTTTGATTCTTAAACTTCGAAGCTATGGTATTTGAAATATGTTTCCTCAAAATTTCATGAAGATTGGATGAAAATTGAACCTTGTGCATCATGTCAATAGCAAATCTAGGTTGTTTGTCTTTTAACTTGCTTGTAAAATATGGGTAAGGGTCGAAACCATTTGGCAGCGTGCCACTTGGCCGAACCCATCTGGCCGAAAGTGATTTGGCCGAATGGGTCATACGGCCGAATTGGTCATTTGGCCGAAAAGGTCATATGGCCGAATAAGTCACTTGGCAGAACCCAGGGCCTGATTTAACCGGAAGGGAGCCCCGGGGCCGACAGCTTGTGGGGGCCCCAAAATGTACAAAAAAGATTGGTTTTGGTACATAAATCCGGCCCTGGCCGAATCAGTCATTTGGCCGAACAAGTCATTTGACCGAACAAATCTTATTCTTCTTCTTCTTCTTCTTATTGGCATTACATCCCCACACTGGGACAGAGCCGCCTCGCAGCTTAGTGTTCATTAAGCACTTCCACAATTATAACCTGTGAGGTTTCTAAGCCAAGTTACCATTTTTGTATTCGTATATCATGAGACTAACACGATGATGCTTTCATGCCCAGGGAAGTCGAGACGATTTCCAATCCGAAAATTGCCTAGACCGGCACCGGGAATCGAACCCAGCCACCCTCAGCATGGTATTGCTTTGTAGCCGCGCGTCTTACCGCACGGCTAAGGAGGGCCGAACAAGTCATTCGGCCGAATTATTTTATTTGGCCAAATAGGTCATTTGACATCTTACTTCTCACTTCTCAATCATCATTTCTCACTTCTCACTGCAAAAGTGAAAAATAAGAAGCTAGAAATGATGGGTGAGAAGAAAGACGTCTCTCTTCTTACTTTGCTCTTCCCATTTTTCACAGTGACAAGTGATAAATAAGAAGTGAGAAATGAGGATTAAGAAGCGATAAGTGAGATGTCTGAGTTCTCACCTATCACTGTGAAAAGTGAGTGAACTTCTCACTTCGGAACACTCACTTTTCACAATAGAAAGGGAGAAATGAGATATGGCTAGTGGGAAGTGAGATCTCTCACTACTCACATTTTTCACAGTGTGAGGTGAGAAATGAGACGTTCCACTTCTCATTTCACACTACTCACTTTTCACAGTTAGAGGTGAGAAGTAAGAGATGAGGAGTTAGAAGTGAGAAGTGAGACGTCTTACTGCTCACTTTTCACTCTTTATTTATCACTAATCACTTCTCACTGTGAAAAGTGCAAAGAAGGAAGTAAGAAAAGAGACGTCTCTCTTCGCAGTGAGAGTTGAGAAATGATAATTGAGAAGTGAGACGTCAAATGACATATTCCGCAGAATGACTTGTTCGGCCAAATGACCCATTCGACCAAATTATCTATGCGTTAAAAAAATATTTTGAGCCTTAGTGCAATGTCTTTACTTGTCATAAGACGATTTCGTACATTTCCATTCAATTTCACCACTTGATTGTACCTTTGAAAGACGTATTTTGACCTTTATTTAACAGCCGCGTTTGTGCCTGTAGGTTAATGTGACCAGGTCCTGCGAAACGCGGGATGCCTATATGGATTGCGTCACTGGCTTTAAAATGAATCTTGCAAAAGTGCATTTTGCATAGATTTTGGCCGAAAAAAATTATAAATTGAAATAAGTTTGTAAAACGAAATTGAAAAATGCAACGTCCCGCGTCCATATCATTGTAAATCGTTTAACTTCACGTAGAAGTAATACACTCATATCATTAATAAAATTTTCTCAGGTTTCTCACCGATCTCTTAGCCATCTCTTCTAGTTTCTGGGCATTGAATACAAAATATTGTGTCTAGGAGTGTTCAATTTTTCGCTTGAGCTGTGGGAGTAAAGCAACGGATTAAAAAAAAAATGCGCGCTCGTTCACTCATCCAGCGAAATATTCTCTGGATCAAACGGGAAGGAGAAATACCTTCCATTTGGACCACTTTTAGATATAGGCGAAGGACTCAAGAGAGGAAGGGACAAAATTAATGATGGGATGTAATCCGAAATAGTATAATAAGAATAAGTATAATAAGATCGGCTCCCGATGTCCGGAACGAATGTGAAAACCCTAATCGCGACCTATCTGATGCATTCCAAGTTCTCACACGTCCCCTTTATTCTGACCCGTGAGAGAGGCAGTAAGGTGAAGAATCTTATCCTTATGTTCTCGGTGTGTTTAGGAGGTTTGTTTAACGCGAAAGTGTCTTTATATCCAGTGTAATTAATTACTAGATTTCCTTTCCATAGGCTAAACCTTTTTTAAATTAGCAAGTGCGGTACTGTCCGTGATTATAGATAAGAAAACAAAAAGAAATGATAATCGCTTTGAGTTCCGATCATTAGCTCATCCATGTGTGCAGTCGCCCAACGTTTTTTTTTGTTCCCAACTATTTTTGGACCACCGCTTCCCTCCTGCTCGGCACACCACCCCTTTAACAACACTCTCTTTGGGGTCGTTCAAAAATGGGGGGTTCTAAGATTTTGTGACAGTATATATACTAGGTATACAAAAAAGCGTGACAAAGGGGGGAGGGGGGTCTAGAAACATCAAAAAGCAGTGGACGTCGATATTTGAATCGCCCCTTTTCACACTGTTGACCCCACGCGCCAGCTATGAAGTTCCCCAACGTCCGGCCGGAGTTGAAAGGGAGTCGCATTGACACCATCACACTTCGGAAGAGCATAAATTTGCGGCTAAAGATCATTCACGCGACGACGCGACGTTGAGATTGTCTCTCCAACCATTTAGGTGCCATTCACTCAACACGCCTTGTTCACTGTGTGTACCAGCACGGTTGTAGTGACGCGACGCAGGAGGATGGGAGACCCACAAATGTAGTTTGTGAAGAAAGCGTTATCGAGAAAGCGAAGCTTGGAAGAGTGTTCTTATTGGAATAGCCCAGTTAGGTAGGGGAACTACTCCTTGAATTCATACCATGTACCCAAATCAATACCATTCGAAAACAAAGAATTGGTGCGATATTTGTTTTGTTTCTCATTTTTGTGATTTTTTTCAGCAGTGAGCACGTCGGAAAACAACAAAACACGACACAAATTGAGCCTAAATTGCCTGTTTTGCGAATGTTATTGATATAGGAGCATGTTATTAATAACGGAACAGATACCCTAGTTATGTTGAAACATTAAACTAGGCAATGGAAAGGAAGTGAGACATAGGGTACCCGATTAAAAGAAATGATTAGCTGTAATGAATAAATGTTAATAGACTTATGCAGGGGTTCATTTTGCGTTAGTCTATAGTCTGTTATAGGTGTATGATGATATAGGGTAAAATGCCCAATAGTGGACCCCCTAGTAGTGAATTTTTGCTCTTTTTGTCATAAGGAGTAGAAAATTTCAACATATTAGTTCTGCTTGATATCTTATACCAAGTTCTGCATCTCATCTTCACGATATATACATAAAACACTCAAATACACGACGTTATTCGTTGAAATTAACGTTTTAAAGTCTAACTGAATTCGCCCTATAGTAGACCCCCTGGGGGTCCATAATAGGAACTTGCTTCCCTATATTGCCCATAAATTCATAACAGTCCCATGTTTGCTTGATTTTCTATCTTCATGGGACTGTTATGAATTTATTGGCAGTATAGTCGACAGCTCATTTGATTTTTATGTTCCGTTTCGGGACGTTCTACTTCCCTATTATGGATCCCCAAAAATATTCCTATAATGGACACTCTCGTGTTTATTTTTTATAGAATTGTAAAACATCATTTAATTTTACTTTCCATAGCAGTTCCAATGCATGTAATCAAATCATAGTACTGTAAGGTAGGTTCTCCCGACGGAATTTCATAGCAAAATGTTTACATTGTGCTGTAATAATGCACAAATGGCTGGAGGGTCCACTATTGGGCACTTCACCCTATGTAAACTAGAACATCTTAAGGTTATTTTCACGTTTCGTTCGTTTTGTTTGTTGCAGAAGCTCTGAAGCTTTCGGGTTAACGGAAATAATTTGGCCAGTGATGATAAACCGTCACTAAATTAGTGTGCATTGTCTGGTAGAAAAACGTACTTTTGATTACTTTTCTGAACCTGTTAAGGATTGCGAATAGAATATTTCGAGAACTAGAGTCTCTACTAGCCCGTTCGGGCAGTTAATTGAAATTCGAACTCGTCCTGAAGCAGAGTTTAGTCGGGAGACCAAGTGGTCCTCTGAAGAGGTGGCGCTTAAGCGGACTAGTAGAGGGTTAGTTTGCCGTCAGGCGGGCTACAAATTGGCACCCAACTGCAGCTTTCTATTTTTCGTAATTGTTTTTTTTGCTGATTGTGATAATTTTTGTTTTTTTTGGGTTAGTGTGAGTATTGTTCGTTAAAGTTAAAAAGAGTAAAAACCGCTTTCTATATTTATAAGTCACCGTGATTGTGTGGATATTTAGTGTATCTTGTTATTTTTTTTTAATTTAACGGTAGCAAAAAATTCACATTTTGACGATCGAAATGGCCAACAAATTTCCTAGGGCAGATTTTTTGACTAATGAGGAGGTAGACTGCGAAATAATCATTCAAGATGAACACCTTGTTTAGCTAAATGGTCCCTTCGGTCAAACGAGCATTTCGGTCAAGCGGCATTTTTGACCAAATGACATATTCAGCCAAACGAATTTTTCGGCAAAATGAGCAGTTCGGCTCAAAACTTCCAAAAAAGTGTTATCGGCTGTAAAACCATTTCGGGAAAAGGGGCTGTCCATAAACCACGTAGTCTCTTGAGAGGGGAGGAGGGGTTTCGAAAAAGTCTACGTTAGTCTACGAAGGGAGACGGGGGGTATACTAAAAGTCTACGTAGTCTTTTTTTTTTTTCGTTTTTTTGGAAAACAATTCATACATCAGCTTTGTGCGAAGTTCACTTGTTTGATTTTTTTTAGATTTTTCCGATTTTTTGCAAGATTTTACCGAAATAGTCTGAACTACGGCTTAAAGATATCATGAATTCAACAGCAAATTCTTCTGTGTTGAGCAGTGTTCTATAAAAACTTTGGAAAAAATTTCAAAATTTCCACTTGGATTACATTGATTACATTGCAGATTCTACTAAAATATCTTTTGATTTTCAGCAGAATTTCCACGGAAAATTATGTCGCACTTCAACGGAAAATTCTTTAGAATTTACAAAGGAAGCATTTTGGAATATCCAAGAATAAGTCTTTGGAATTTCCAAAAGACATTATTTTGAACTTGTAAGGGGAATTCTTCGAAATTTCCTCGAGAAACACTTCAGAATTTTCACTGAAGATTTTTTGGGAAGTCCCCAGGATTTTTTTTCTTAATTTCGGATATTCATGGAATTTTCGCGAGGAATTCTTTGGACATACATATAAGCGAAATACTTCGAAATTTAACGACAATTTCTTCGGCAGTTCTAATGCAACTTCTTTGGAATTATCGATGGAAAAAGAAATTGTTGAAAAGATTCACAAGAAATTATTTGAATTTCCCACCAAAAACTCTTTGAGTTTCCACAAAAAAAATATTGCAATTCTTGTAAGAAAGCATTTGTAATTTTCATGAAAATTTATTCGAATTTTTTACGATAAATTTACCACAAATTCAACTGAAATTCTCCATAATTTCCACCGGAAATTATTTGGAAAACTCTTTGGAACGTCCATAGGATTTTTTTTTAAATTTCCTCCTACTTTGCAAGATAAATTTCAAAATATCGTAGGAAACCATGCTAAAATTCAACGGGAAATAACTCTAAATTTTCGCGGAAAATTAATCGACATAAGTTTTCGTTTGGAACTTAGAAAAAAAAATCTTGGGATTTCAACGGATTATTCAGCGGGATATTGCAAGGAATTATCACGGAGAGTTCTTTGGAGTATTACCTGGAAACTTTGAAGGTTATTAATCGAGAAATTCTACGGAGTTTCCACGAAAAATTTATGTAGACTTGACGTTCTCGAAATTTTCCGAAATTCTGAAAATTCTAGGGTTTTTTACAAATTTGAATCTGCATAAAGAATTACAATTCAGATGCGTGACAGATTATTAAGCAGTGGCGCGCCGATGCAAGTGTCGGTGGCGATGGCGCACTCCTCTAGGTGGAATAAAATTCAACAGAAATTAAATTAATTGGCTTTGAGATTAAGTTTCAGGAGAAGGATTGAATTTGATTTCGTTTTGAATTTTTAATTGATATTGTGTTGGATTTTGTTCAGTTTGATTTTGTTATGTTTTAAAAATTTGAATTTTACTGTAATGTTCACAATGGATTTGGAAATGGATTTGTATAGCTGAGTTGCTGAAAAAGTGGTTGATTTCCATATTTTTTCCAATCACATATATTTTGTAAAATTTGAAAAAGTCTACGTAGACTTCAAGGGGTGGAGGAGGGGTTTCGGAAAAGTCTACGGAAGTCTACTAGAGGGGAGGGAGGGGGTTGAAAATGTGAAATTTCGGTCTACGTGGTTTGTGGACAGCCCCAAATAACATTTTCTGCCAAATGGTCCTTTCTGACAAACGACCATTTCGCCCAAACGGCATTTTTGGCTGAATGACCTATTCGACCAGACGACTTTTTCTGCCAATTGACCTGTTCGGCCGAACGACATCATCGGCCATATGTCTATGCCACCCACAAAAAAAAATTCAACGTGAAATTCTGTAGATATCAATGAATAATCCTTGAGAATTACTACAGGAAATTCATTGAAATATTGAAAGGGAATTCTTTCGAGTTTCCACAAGAAGTTGTTCAAAAGAACGGATATTTTATTTTATTTTATAAAGGCCGTTATAAATAATTAATTAACTTTTTGTCATTGGTCTCCGAAAGGTCAAGGGGGGGGGGGATAATAAAAAATAAATATTAAAATGAAAAAATCAAAACTCCCTCGGATTTATTTAAAGAATGTTTGAAAAATCCTCAAAATTATCCGAATTTTATTTTATTGCCCCTCAAAATATTATTTTTTGACAAAAAAAATCCGAAGGGGGGGGGAGACAAAATAGATTTCAAATATTTGTATCGGCCTAATTAAATTTTCTTGGGAAATAGAAAATAGTACAGAATTTCATTGGGAAACTTTCTGGAATGTGCAACTCAATTCTCCAAAAATTCCTAGGTAAATTCTGCGGGCTTCTGCAAATTTAAATCGCCTTGGAAGATTGTAACTACCATGAGGTTTTTCGGTCATTCGAAAGGTCTGGAGGATCCCAAAAGAAGATGTTCTTAGATACATTTGTTTTTATATTCTGTGTATGGATTTGAAGTTTTGGCTTATACATGCTTAACGTGTCCCTCCGGAAGATCGGGAATATTCGTGAAATGCCAAATTAATAAATTTCATCGCAAAGCGCCGTCTGATGTGACATTCTGCGAATGGAAATTATTTCGATTTATTTATTCAAACTGGCCTCTGTAGTACCCGGCGGTTGGTTCCATTCCTTTTTTCCTGTCACGTTTTTTCTGCAGTTTTCCCGAATATTTTCAAATGTTTTTAAAAAAGGCGTGTTTCGAGTTCGGATGTGAAGAAAATAATATCATGTGCATGCGTGTTGTGCCATGGTAAACAGAATTTTGTACTAGGGTAAAATGCCCAATAGTGGACCCCCTAGTAGCGAAATTTTGTTTTTTTTTTGTCATAAGGAGTAGACATTTTCAACATATTAATTCTGCTTGACATCTAAAGGCTTGTTCGCGACAAAATCTGGACAAACAACAATGAGAATTTAAAAAAAATCAATGTAGCTTAGCTTAGCTTAGCTTAGACTGACTGTACATATCAATGGTTGCTACTCCGTGATTGATCAGAACTGGTGCAAATTGCACTACGATCCAAGTGAATAGTGGTTGGGATTTACCAACTATTCTCGAAGTGCACGTTTCAGCAGCTCGCAAATGTTGATCAATAACGGCGCCGGCCAAGTCCTTACAGTCAGTTGGGAAAGGGAGGGAATGTGAGTGTGTGGTAATTGTTGCTACTAGAGACCGAGAATACCTCTGCATCTCCCACATTTACCACGGGAAGGAAGTAGTGTTAGTTGGGTGGGGTAATCAGTAACATAGATCGGGATTCACAATGGAAAGTGATGTGACCTATGAAACTTCTACACAGCAGTATTAGCATTTCCTTAATTTGTACAATTGTTCATTCTTCTTGAGAATAACAATCAATCGCTCAAAGTGAGCGATTGTTCATTTGAATTTCGGATTAGGCGCCCGCGTTATCATTTAATTAACGTAAGAAAAGTAAAAAGAAACGGGATTAAAATTGAAAATAATTGATAGTAATCGGAAAGCTAATGTTATTCAGCAACCCTTATTTTGTCTCTATTTGACGTTAAGAAAGAATGTAAGTTTACGTTCATTTTACATGTCGTTTATTTTGCATTACTTTCAGCGCGCGTATGTGTCACTGACCAGTATACCGTAATCAGGATCTCACTGGTATTAATCCTGATGTGCCGGTTGGCACTCGTGTTGGGCTTGTGCGCTTTGAGCGGCACACGGTCGCTTCCCAGTCTACACAAAACCGCACATGGTGCAATACAAGATGCTAAATTGGAGACGGTATACATACATGTTGTGTGGAAAAGTATCTCTATCGCCTGCACTTCAGCATCCTACGCGACACCATATACGTTCATGTGTTGACCGGGTTTGATAGGGCCTGCTTATGGACACATGCAGCTTTTTGTAGAGGTTTAACAGAGCCCACTGTCAACCCCCACCACATCCTCGGCAGGCCCCCTAACTCGCAGTGGCCATGGGGAGGGGTCGTCAAGCCCTTGGACATAGTCCCTGCTGCCCCTACAATGAGAATTTAAAAAAAATCAATGTAGTCAATTTATTCGGCAGTTTTCACTTCAAATGACTTCATTCCTTGTCGATGCTTCGATGTATGCACTAAATTTGATGACATTTTATTTTCCAGAGAAACAGTTCGTGTCGGAAGATTTATCCTCCTCTGTAGTACTTGTTTCACCTTCCTATCCTTCTGGTGGTTCCTAAATCCGTTCTTGTTCCACTTCTTGGCATTCTCGTTGTTATCAAAGAAGCATGAAACTTTTTTCTAGACTCTATGAACAGCGCTTACATGAAAACAAGAACTTTTAGCAAGATTTCGATTCGGAAGACATAGATTTTAATGGCGACTGCACACATTTGATTTTCGAACCTGCTCTTCCTTCGACACCATTATCCATTAAGTATTTGTAATACTAATAAATTTAATACTTTCTGATAGTACAGATGAACCTCCATCACTCTACGAAATACTTCACTCGTTGATGAGGTATTTCAAAAGTTATACGTGTTTCGGGGTGTCCAGATTTTGTCGCGAACAAGCCTTAATACCAAGTTCTGCATCTCCTCTTCATGATACATACTTACAACACTCAAATACACGACGTTATTCGTTGAAATTAACATTTTAAAGTTGTTACCGTTTAGGTATCTCCACCCTAGGGAAGAAGTTGAAGCAGAGCGAGAGAAGCAACAAAAAAGAGCCAGAGACGAACAGCATACTACTGAGAATGAGTTATCTTTTGAAATATGTCATTTATAACTTTTGCTAATTAAACTATAACTATTGAATACTAATTAAGCATAGAGGAGAATAATGAATATCTTATATTAAAGTCTTAAAACTATACAAGGAATCAACTATAAACAATTAGCTTAGGACATCAAACAAGTTATAAAACAGCACTCCGATGAAACGGTCATATTAAAATTAAGTTACATCTGACATACACTAAACAAATACAAGCATTATTTGGGATCTGGGATTTAAAAGGAAATTTAGACGACGGAGTATGTACAAGGAACGTTTGGAAAAGGGAGGAAATTGAGGGTCAGCTACCGGTCCTAGACAAAGGCGATTTCTTTCCCCAAGCCAACCAGCAAGCTAGATAGTTGCATCTTTGGAAGTCTATTAACTTAAAACAATAATTTGAGTGAAGCCGTGCTATATTACGCCAAATAGACTAGTGGTGAAAGTCTGCTTGCATAGAGAACAAGCAAGAATCAGGTATGAGGATATGTGGGTGGACCGGTAAGCTCGAACATTATCCTCTTTCCAATTCCCCTAATTAGGACCCATAGTTGTTCATTACCTAAGCTCTAGTGGTCAGCCCCAAGCACCTAAGGTTTTCGAAAGAGAAGACCAGAAGAGCTGAACATCTACGAATCCCTTCCATAGGTGTGGACGAACCGTCGGAGAAGTCCGTAATAGCGACGCATCCCCTTCCCATCCACATCGGCTCAACAAACTGAATTTGTGCTCCGAGAGAGAACCAATGAGGACCAGCTTTCGTCCGCAGCCCTCGATTCCCTCCGTCCAAGAACCGCTGGGGAACTCAAGAGAGGCGAGGTTTTATCGTCGTTGCATCAGCCGATCATTCGCGTGAAACGCACACCAGCGCATGGTCCCCCCATAATCGGTGACCCCACCGCCGTGCCACCAACGTTCTATCGTCGTCTTCATCAAGCGATCGCCGTATGGTAACGTACACCAGCGCATGGTCCCCTTCCTCATCAGCAGTGATCCACAAGCCGGCCGGCTGCCACCTTTACACTACACACTCACACTACCATTGTAAGTACACAATAAAAGCTGGTAAAAGCATAGACCGTGTTTGTATTTCCGATCAGTGTTCCGAGCCGACCCTGAAGTTAGTGTTGAGAGGCCTCAGCTGGTAGCGAAGCTCAAAGGGAGTCCCAGCAGATAATAAAGTTTGACTGAATTCGCCCTAGTAGACCCCCTGGGGGTCCATAATAGGAATTGGCTTCCCTATAGTCGACACTTCATTTGATTTTTGTTCGTTCTTCTTCCCTATTATGGACCCTATAATGGACACTCTCGTGTTTATTTTTTTTACATTTCGGCTGGTGTTCTGATTCTGGCGAACTATGAAGATATTGTGATCGATGTTGTGACTCTTAAGTGCTACGGTGTTAAGTTTTGAAGTTTGATTGTATTCATAAAACCGAACGAGTTGCGCTCGACGGATCGATGCCCACCACAAAAAGAAGACCGCCGGAAACGAAGTTGCAGCATCCATTGGGTTGATTGGACAACGTTTAACGTTCGGGTGTCTAATTAGTCAGATTTTATATCCTTGCAGCTTACCAGTGTGAAGTCGTTTGCTATTTATTCTGACGTAGGCAGGGGAGTCTGTGCCGTCATAAAATTCATGATCCATGACTTTATGGCGCCAGCAATGAAGTCAACACTAGTGAAGGAACTAAATCGGTGAGCACGTTCCAATTCTTTACTTTCTGGTCATTCATTTCATTGTGTTATAAACTTAAAAAATACAAAATACAACTAAATACGTACAGGGCATCGTTTACTGTGATACTGTGGGAGTCCCAGATATTCGGTTCACGCTTTAGTTAGCAACGGTGGCTCTTCTCGACCATCTATTCCCTGAGTAGTTAGTACGAATAAGGGCGTCCTTGTGAAGTTTTGCTGCACCTGTTATGAACAACTAGTACATTCCATTCCCTACACTTCCTGATGAATCCTTTCTTGCTTCAGAAGTGAATCCTTTTTGTAGTACAAGTCTTCATAACAAAATGGGCACCATTACGAAGCAGCATACAATCGATCGGGACCAGCTATGGCAGCTAATGCACGAACACGGATTTCCGGATAAACTGACACGGTTGATCATAGCGACGATGGATCGGGTGATGTACGTAGTTCGAGTTTCAGGGGCATTCTCGAGTCCCTTCGAAACGTGCAGAGGGTTACGGCAAGGTGATGGTCTTTCGTGTCTGCCATTCAACATCGCTTTGGAAGGGGTAATCCGAAGAGCAGGGATTAACACGAGTGGTACAATTTTCAATAACTCCGTCCAGCTATTTGGCTTCGCCGCCGACATAGATATTATGGCACGTAACTTTGAGAAGATGGAGGAACCCTACATCAGAATGAAGAGGGAAGCCAAGCGGATCGGACTAGTCATCAACACGTCGAAGACGAAGTACATGATAGGAAGAGGTTCAAGAGAAGACAATGTGAGCCACCCACCGCGAGTTTGCATCGGTGGTGTCGAAATCGAGGTGGTAGAAAAATTTGTGTACTGGTGACTGCCGAAATGATACCAGCAGAGAAATCGGAGACGCATAGTGGCTGGAAAGCGTACGTACTTTGGACTCCGCAATACGCTCCGATCGAATAGAGTTCGCCGCCGTACCAAACTGACAATCTACAAAACGCTCATTACACCGGTAGTCCTGTACGGACACGAGACCTGGACGATGCTCGTGGAGGACCAACGCTCACTTGGAGTTTTCGAAAGGAAAGTGCTGCGTACCATCTATGGTGGTACTATCTATGGACGATACGTGGAGGAGGCGAATGAACCTTGAGTTGTATGAGCTGCTGGGAGAACCATCCATCGTTCACACTGTGAAAATCGGACGACTGCAGTGGGCCGGGCACGTAGCCAGACTTTCGGACAGTAACCTGGTGAAAATGGTTCTCGACAACGATCAGACGGGCACAAGAAGGCGAGGTGCGCAGCGGGCTTGGTGGATCGATCAGGTGGAAGATGACTTGCGGACCCTCCGTAGACTGCGTGGTTGGCGACGTGTAGCCATGGACTGAGCCGAATGGATAAGACTCTTATATACCGCACAGGCCACTTCGGCTTTAGTCTGAATAAATAAATAATACGGAGCATGAGATTTGATCAAATTATTTGTAGTACTACTTGACCACCCGAGCAGCATAAGTCAGACAAAAATGGTTGCAGCAACTTGATTGTGACTAAATCTGGTCACATATGAGTTGCAGCAACCTATGTGAAGCATGTGTGCTGCTAGGGCAACACCCCCAGCTGGGTGAGGCATAGAGGATGACAAACACACACACAAAAACTGGCCTCTGTAGTACCCATAAGATCCGAATCCATTCATGTCCGCAAATCGTCTTCTACTGATGAATCCATCTTGCTCGCTGTGCACCTCGCCTTCCTGTTCCCATTGGATCGCTATCGAAAACCATTTTCACCGGGGTATTGCCCGACATTCTGAGTATGACATTGTAGTTTATACACTGGCCACCGAGTGATCCTTTAGAAAATCTGGAACTTCCATTCTATCGCAGGCACAAGCACATTTTTCCTTACTAGGAACATGGAGCATATAAATATTCCGTATGACCTTCTGGTGGCACGAGTCACAACTTCAATGCCGCCCAAGTAGCACACTTGTCAGATACGAGTTACTAAAACTTATGTACGACTAATTCAAGTCATATATATGTTCCTGAACCCAAATCAGCCTGAATTGTGCTAATCGGGCCTACTCAGAACGAACTTTCAAATGTTTCTAAAAATATCGGTGCTTTGAAATGATTATGAATATTGTTGATTTTGGTTTCCTTGAAAAAGCGATCATTAGGTGGATTAATCTGGATTTTTAATATAACTCTGCCTCTGGATACGTTACAGCTGCGTTTGCCTTGATTTTGTGTTATGTTGTGCCAAACACGACAAATATTTGTATCATTGTATAATCGGTAAAAATATGACTCTAGATAATTGAGCCATTTTCTCCGGATAATCGACTCCGCCGTGTACTACGAGTTGATGGGTGGAAAGAAATTATTGCTCAGGGTTGAATGTGTGCCCGCATGATGGTCCAAACGCCTTACTGTGTCTTACCAGATGACCGGCCTGTGCTGCTTTCCTTCGACATGAAATGTGTCGTTGAAAATGCTAGACCTTAAAATCGAGTAGACCATAGAAATTAGTTGAAGTTACGGTGGATTTGTCACAAAGCCTAATACTCGAACCAACAATCTGAAACATAATATATCATGTAGTATCGATACTGAAGTGCTCAAGGGGAGGCATGGCTTCGCAGACGACATCGTCCTAACGATAAGTGGCAAGTGTTGCTAACTGGTTTGACGTAAATATTTACCATAGCTCTATTCTCTAAGGTTATTATAAGTCAGACTAAGCAGACATCTGGCATTTCCTGAAATAAGGAAAAGAAATTGAAAGTTTTGAACAACCTCAGAAGTTCCTGTATATTCTACTATAGAAATGTACCTTTTCTTACTCTTACTCTGCTAAACCTAATAATAATATATCAAAATGTATCACGCTCCACTGTTCAACAGCCATCACAGTTTCATTTCCAATCTCGTCCATAACGTCATGTCAGTTGTTTCTTTGTCACATATCGTTTGAGTTCCCATCATGCTACGGTCAGTCAGTACTAATAAATGTCCCACAGCCCCATCATACTCTACATACATGACATGCTTGAAGAGCGCATAATGATGACGGTATCTATCTACAACACCCATTTCGCCTTCCATTTTTGTCATGTTACCGAAGAACAATCTGGAACACATATCCGTGCCCTGTAGGCGTCGTCGACAGCCAAGCTCCTCATCCGCACCCATCTGTTACATGTGCCTCTGGTGGTGATGCTTTCAGGATGACTTCATTCGATGTTTGCTATACCGACAGGTAGGTATTTTCCTTTGAAATACTTTTTGCCCTCGTTGGTCGTGGATGTGTTCCTTAAGCCGGTTGCTATTGCGATGGAATCTTACTGCACAACTGAAAATATTTATATTGTTTTCAACTTCCTATCATACACATAATATTTATTTACATCATTAACATTGGTGTAGTTTATATTGAAAATCAGAAATTTTGTTCATTTTCATTGGTAATTAGTTCAGTTTACAGTTTTTTGTTTGTTTTAAATATCATTGAATTGCCAATATTTTTTTGCTGTGTGCTTCCATGGTTTTTGCTTTTGCAACGCACTGTCGACAGGCTGATTGGTTGAATGATGATATACTTACCCAACATGTACAAATCTTCACATTGTCGTTTGTTGCAGACTATTGAGCGGCAGGCTCAAGAAGAGTCTTGTCATATATAGAAAAGGAATAAGATTTATATGGAAGTACAGAAAGCAACGCAAAGAAATGTGTAACGCCTTCCGGGGGAAAACGCCTTTTCGATATCAGGTGGTTGATGTATCAGGCGCCTCCATGTACTGTCCATTACAGAAAAATCGGACACATGGTGCATTCATTATTCAAAGTGGATATCAGCTAACAGGCTTTATGTCACCTTTGGTTTAGCGGCAACATAAACTTACTGCTTCTTTGAAATGTTTTGAATATTTTTTAGATATTCTGCAATTGTGAATATGTTGCGTTTGGTTACTGCTAGCAGCATTTGCTTAGCGTGATCATATTTTCCTTCTCTCCCTTTAACTTACTTTTTTATACTCAACCAGCGCTAGCAGATTTTAATACAGTTCTGTTTAATACAGCAAAATTTGTATACATTTTTTGGCATATACAAATTCGGAAAATAATGTTTTAATACAGTTACTGTATAAAAAGCTTACATTTTTGTATATTATTTTATTACTTACTAGCAAACCCGACGAGCTTCGTTTCGACTAAAATTGATTTATTTTCTGCTTAGCTCTCGAGTTATGCAGAATTTTTTTCTCATTTCCCAATGGACGGAGGGGTCTCTAACCATCTTAAGAACCTACCCCGGCCCCTAAAACCTCTGCATACAAATTTTCAAGCCGATCGGTTCAGTGGTTTCGGAGTCTAAAACGTTCAGATAGACAGAAATTCATTTCTATGTATATAGATTTAGCACTGAGTGGCCTCTGCAGTACATAACAGACGGGGAGGTAGGGAAGCCTCCTTTCAAGAGGCTCAAGCTCCTTCAAGAGGCTCTGGAAGCCCTCTTCAAGAGGCCGGAAGCCTTTCTGAGGCCTGGAAGCCTTTCAAGAGGCCTGGAAGCCTCACTTCAAGAGGCCCAGCCTTCAAGAGGCCTGGAAGCCTCCTTCAAGAGGCTCAGCCTCCCTTCAAGAGGCTCGGAAGCCCTCAAGAGGCCTGGAAGCCTCCTTCAAGAGGCCGGAAGCCTCCTTCAAGAGGCCTCGGAAGCCTCCTTCAAGAGGCTCCAGCCTCCTTCAAGAGGCCTCGGAAGCCTCCTTCAAGAGGCCTCGGAAGCCTCCTTCCAAGAGGCTCAGCCTCCTCCAAGAGGCCTCAGCCTCCTTCCAAGAGGCCTGGAAGCCTCCTCCAAGAGGCTCGGAAGCCTCCTTCCAAGAGGCCCGGCTCCTCCAAGAGGCCCGGAAGCCTCCAAGAGGCTCGGGCCTCCTCCAAGAGGCTCTGCAGCCTCCTCCAAGGAGGCTCAGCCTCCTTCCAAGAGGCCTCAGCCCTCCTTCCAAGAGGCCTGAAGCCTCCTCCAAGAGCCCAGCCTCCTTCCAAGAGGCCTCAAGCCTCCTTCCAAGAGGCCTCGGAAGCCTCCCTTCCAAGAGGCCTCGGAAGCCTCCTTCCAAGAGGGCTCGGAAGCCTCCTTCCAAGAGGCCTGGAAGCCTCCTTCCAAGAGGCCCGGAAGCCTCCTTCCAGAGGCTCTGGAAGCCCCTCCAAGAGGCTCAGCCTCCTTCCAAGAGGCCTGGAAGCCCTCCAAGAGGCTCAGAAGCCTCCTTCCAAGAGGCCCGGAAGCCTCCTTCCAGGCCTGGAAGCCTCCCTCCAAGAGGCCTCGGAAGCCTCCTCCAAGAGGCCTGAAGCCTCCTTCCAAGAGGCCCGGGCCTCCTCCAAGAGGGCCCGGAAGCCTCCTTCCAAGAGGCTCAAGCCTCCTCCAAGAGGCCTGGAAGCCTCCTTCCAAGAGGCCCGGAAGCCTCCTCCAAGAGGCCTGGTGCCTCCTCCAAGAGGCCTCAGCCTCCTCCAAGAGGCCTGGAAGCCTCCTTCCAAGAGGCCCAAGCCTCCTCCAAGAGGCCTGGAAGCCTCCTCCAAGAGGCTCGGAAGCCTCCCTTCCAAGAGGCCTGGAAGCCTCCTCCAAGAGGCCTCGGAAGCCTCCTCCAAGAGGCCTGGAAGCCTCCTCCAAGAGGCTCAAGCCTCCTTCCAAGAGGCCTCGGAAGCCTCCTTCCAAGAGGCAGGCCTCCTCCAGGCCCAGCCTCCTTCCAAGAGGCCTGCTGGAAGCCTCCTTCCAAGAGGCCTCGGAAGCCCTCCTCCAAGAGGCCTGGAAGCCTCCTCCAAGAGGCTCCGGCCTCCTCCAAGAGGGGCCTGGAAGCCTCCTCCAAGAGGCCCAGCCTCCTCCCAAGAGGCTCCGGAAGCCTCCTCCAAGAGGCCTCCTGGAAGCCCTCCAAGGGGCCCGTGGCTCCTCCAAGAGGCCCCAGGAGGCCTGGAAGAGGCTCCAGCCCTCCAAGAGGGCCTCGGAAGCCCAAGAGGCCTGGCCTCCAAGAGGCCTCGAAGCCTCCTCCAAGAGGCCTCCGTGCCTCCTCCAAGAGGCTCGCCGCCTCCTCCAAGAGGCCACTGGAAGCCCTTCCGGGTGGCCTGGAAGCCCCTTCCAAGAGGCCTCGGGAAGCCTCCCTTCCAAGAGGCCTGGAAGCCCTCCAAGAGAGGCCCTGGAAGCCTCCCCTTCCAAGAGGCTCGGGTGCCTCAGGTTTCAGGCCGGAAAGTCTCAAGAGGCCCTCCTCCAGAAGCTCAGCCTCCTCCAAGAGGCTCCTGGAAGCCCTCCTCCAAGAGGCCTGGAAGCTCCCTTCCAAGAGGCTCGGAAGCCTCCTTCCAAGAGGCCTGGAAGCCTCCTTCCAAGAGAGGCCTGGAAGCCTCCTCCAAGAGGCCTCGGAAGCCTCCTCCAAGAGGCCCGGGAAGCCCTCCAGCCCCTTCCAAGAGGCCTGGAAGCCTCCTTCCAAGAGGCCCGAAGCCTCCTCCAAGAGGCCCTGGAAGCCTCCCTCCAGCAGAGCTCGGCCTCTTCCGGAAGGCCTTTGTGGTGCCTCCAAGAGGGCTCGGTGCCTCCTCCTCCAAGAGGCCTGGAAGCCTCCCTTCCAAGAGCCGGGCCCCAGCCCCTCCAAGAGGCCCGGAAGCCTCCTCCAAGAGGCCGGGCCTCCTCCAAGAGGCTCCGGAAGCCTCCTTCCAAGAGGCCTCGGAAGCCTCCTCCAAGAGGGCCTGGAAGCCTCCAGAGCCTCCAAGAGGGGCTCAAGCCTGGCCTTCCAAGAGGGCCTCGGTGCCCTCCAAGAGGGCCCGGCCTCCAAGAGTGCTCGGAAGCTCTCCTTCAAGAGGCCTCGGAAGCCTCCCTCCAAGAGGCCTCCCAGCCTGCCCTTCCAAGAGGCCTCGGAAGCCTCCTTCAAGAGGCCTCGGAAGCCTCTTCCAAGAGGCCTCCAAGGCCAGCCTCCTTCCAAGAGGGTCGGAAGCCTCCTTCCCAAGAGGGCTGGGAGCCTCCCTTCCAAAGAGGCTCGGAAGCCCTCCTCCAAGAGGCCTCAGCCTCCTCCCAAGATCAAGCCTCTCCAGGAAGCCTCCTCCAAGAGGCCTGGAAGCCTCCTTCCAGAGGCCTCCCAGCTCCTCCAAGAGGCCCTCCCGGGAAGCCTCCTCCAAGCAGGCCTCGGGAAGCCTCCTCCAAGAGGCCTCGAAAGCCCTCCAAGAGGCCTGGAAGCCCTCCTCCCAAGAGGTCTCGCCAAAGCCTCGCCTCCAGAGGCCTCGGGAAGCCTTCCTCCAAGAGCTCCTCCAGGAAGCCCCTCCAAGAGGCCTCCTGCGCCTCCTTCCAAGCCCAGGCCTGGAAGCCTCCTTCCTGGCAGAGGCCCGGGAAGCCCCTTCCAAGAGGCTCAGCCTCCTCCAAGAGGCTCGAAGCCTCCCTTCCAAGAGGCCTGGGAAGCCTCCTCCAAGAGGCCTCTGGAAGCCTCCTCCAAGAGGCCTCGGAAGCCTTCCAAGAGGCTCCTGGAAGCCTCCTTCCAAGAGGCCTCGGAAGCCCTTCCAAGAGGCCTCAGAGCCTCCTTCCAAGAGGCCTGGAAGCCTTCCAAGAGGTGCCTCAGCCCCTGGAAGGCCTGCCCCCTTCCAAGAGGCTCCGGAAGCCTCCTTCCAAGAGGCTCTGCCTCCTCCAAGAGTGCAGTGCGGAAGCCTCCTCCAAGAGGCCTCGGAAGCCTCCTCCAAGAGGGCCTCGGCCTCCAAGAGGCTCAGCCCAAGGAGGCCTCAAGCCTCCTCCAAGAGGCCCGGAAGCCTCCTCCAAGAGGCCCTGGGAAGCCCTCCAAGAGGCCGGGAAGCCTCCCTCTCAAGAGGCCGGGAAGCCCCTTCCAAGAGGCTCGGGAAGCCCCTCCAAGAGGCTCGGAAGCCTCCAGGCCTGGTGCCCAAGAGGCCGAGCCACCCTCCAAGAGGCTCGGAAGCCCTCCTTCCAAGAGGCAGGCCCTGGAAGCCTCCTCCAAGAGGCTCAGCCTCCTTCCAAGAGAGGGCCTCGGAAGCCTCCTTCCAAGAGGCCCGGGAAGCCTCTCTTCCAAGAGGCCCTGGAAGCCTCCTCCAAGAGGCCTGGCCCAAGCCTCCTCCAAGCAGGCCTCGGAAGCCCTTCCATTCCAAGAGGCCTCCAGGAGAGCCTCAAGTTCTTCCAAGAGGCTCGGAAGCCTCCTCCAAGAGGCCCGGAAGCCTCCTCCAAGAGGCTCAGCCCTCCACAGGCCTCAGCCTCCAAGAGGCAGCCGGAAGCCTCCTTCCAAGAGTTCCGGCCTAGCCTCCTCCAAGAGGGGGGCCTGGTGCCTCCCCCTCCAAGAGGGGCCTCAGCCTCCTCCAGGCAGGTGGCCCGGAAGCCTCCTCCCAAGAGGCCTGGAAGCCCTCCTCCAAGCCCTCCTGAGGGCCCGGAGGCCTCCTCCAAGCAGGCCTCGGAAGCCTCCTTCCCAGCTCCAGAGGCCTGGAAGCCTCCTTCCAAGAGGCCCCAGCCTCCTCCAAGAGGGGGCCTGGTGCCCTCCTCCCAAGAGGCTCTGGAAGCCTCCTCCAGAGGGCCTCCAGCCTCCCTCCAAGAGGGCTCTCGGAAGCCTCCTTCCACAGAGGCCTGAAGCCTCCTTCCAAGCGAGGCTCGGAAGCCCCTTCCAAGAGGCTCTGGAAGCCTCCTTCCAAGAGGCCTCGGGAAGGCTCCTTCCAAGAGGGGCTCTGGAAGGCCCTTCCCAAGCAGGCTCGGAAGTTCCAAGAGGTCGGAAGCTGCCCTTCCAGAGGAGGCTCGGAAGGCTCCTTCCAAGGAGGGCTCCTGGAAAGCCCTTCCAAGAGGCCTGAAAGCCTCCTTCCAAGAGGGTGTCTGAAGCCTCCTTCCAAGAGGGGCCTCGGAAGCCTCCTTCCAAGAGGCCTCGAAGCCTCAAGAGGCTCGGCCTCCTTCCAAGAGGCTCCTCGGAAGCTCTCCTCCCAAGAGGCCTTCGGAACCCTCCTTTCAAGAGGCTCAAGCTTCCCTTTCAAGAGGTCTGCGTGTTCTTGGACGTTCTGAGGAACCTTCTTTTGGGACTCGTGAAGCAGATTGAAACCAATAGAAAGAAAAGCGGCAGATTGAGTGTGCAGGATGCTTTGAGTTCCGAGCGAGCATAATGTAATCGGTAAGAAACTATAGATAATGTTGTGTGACCTTGTCAGATAAACTCGATAGATAAAACAGAATAAATTGTCAATTGCATCGCATCATGGTATATCTACATGTCTTCCAACAAACAGCCTAAAACGGATAAATATTAGCAGTGTTACTTCCCTTCGTACATAAGTAGATCAA
>NW_026942593.1:0-14136 GCF_024139115.2 Armigeres subalbatus
TGGTCCTCTGGAGGAACATTCGTAAAAATGCACAATTCGTAAATTTCAATGTAGAACGCCGGGATTTTTTAGAACCATTAGTTGTCAAAGCAAGTGAGCGTGAAATTGATGTTGTGAACCAGACATGTACTATTGTGGCCACCGGGTATTCCACTGAATGATCCGGAACATTTTGTCGTACCCTGAGTATGGCATTGATGTTGTGATAATCAAACGGTTTTTGGTGCTGATGGTTTCGGAAAGATTCGGAACTTTCATATCAATTATCATTACGTTAAATCCACAACATAGCGCCGGTATTCTTTTAGAACTATTTGTAGTTATTTTATAAATTTGGAGTTTGTGTTGTGGCACACACATGGTCCATTTTTGTCAACATATAGTTCTCTGGAAGATCTAGAACGTATATTTTCCATTTACATTATCATCCTTCAGACCACGCGGTGGCTACGATTGCCCATGTTTGGGGGAAATGTATTGGAGTTGCACGCAGCTCCGTAATGCAGAAGCATCGAAGCAATCATTGCTCGAATGTCAGTTAATGTTTATTTAGCCTTAATAAATTACTTCCTTTCAAGCCTAAAAACACATAAATAAAGTTAAAAAAAATCCTTTCAAACCGCAGCTGTAGACAGACGTGTTTTCATTATACTGCCTTGGATGTCAATAGTTTATGGGCCCAGCATTCGAATCAAGACCGGTGAAGTTTGAAGATATTTTTTTACTGAAGAATCGAACAAGCTGCTGAAAAATGGAGAAGTCGTTTGCGAAGCTCAACGGTACCAATTACGACAACTGGAGTTTCCGTATGAAGCTGCTTTTGATCAAGGAAGAATCTTGGACCGCCGCACAGAAGGACCAATCTTCAAAAAGACGGTCAAAAACATTTTTTTCAAAATGATCCAAATTGGGTGTTAGTAGAATACTTGACGATGATGTTAACATAGTTTTGAGTCATTTTATTCAGGTGGATCTTACCTTTACAGTCAATACAAGTTGAGCATGTTGTCGATTTTTAATTCTGTTAAATCTTGTAACATTTATCTTACTGCTTCATTTTGCTGGCCACGACGTATACATCACCCAAACCTATTATATTTGGCACCATCACAAAGTGTAGTCCAAAAACAAATAAAGCCACGCATATATGTTCGTAAATAATTTTTGATTGCGCAGAAAGTACTCGGTCTTTATTATGTATAGAATTATTATTGTATTATCTTCTGGCTGTATTCATTGTGAAATTCAAAAAGGTACCCATCGGTACCCATCAATGAAATTCAAACTGTAGTTTCATTTTTTTTGTCAGGAATCCAATCCTGCAGAAATTAGGTTCCGCCACCCTCCGCCCGCTCAGTTATTTCGGTTTTACTAACAGTGGTCGTTTCGGTCTTGCCAATCAATTTTGATAAAAAGCAACGCACAATATGTTTTCTCTTCTCCTTCTAGGGACACGGCAGGTATTTCCGTCCATCGTCATAGGGGCTAAAACCATTGAAAGCAACATCCATTCGCTAGTGCTCCACTATAGCAGAACGTATCTCCTGAGCATAAGATTTGATACGAATGAGTTTGTCAAAAAAGTGTCTCCGGTAGTGAATCTCTAGCTTACGGGTCGGTGATGTCGAGAAGATGAACCATCCATTCAATGAAATATCATGTCAATGGCCTGCTAGACCATTTCATTCACATCTAACATTTTTGACCGTCTTTTTTGGAATTGGTCCCACTGCCTGGAAGACAAAAGATGAACAAGTGCTGCTGGACTGCCCGTGGAAGAGAATCAATTGGTACCCATTTGGAAGGCCAAATCTGCTGGCAAAGCATGGGAAAAGCTTGAAAATTTCCACGTCACGAAAACACACCCCACGAAGGTATCCGTGATGAGCAAGGTTTGTCGATTACATTTGGAAAATAACGGGAACATGGAGACTCACATTTCGGCCCTGTCGGATTTTTTCGAGAAACTGTACGACCTACAGCCCAACAACGTGCTCGTTGACCAGTGGATGGTAGCCATACTGCTGAGCAGCCTACTGGAGGAATACGAGATCCCCGTTGCCGCTCTTGAGGCCAGGGCGGAAAAAGATCTGACGCTGAACCTGGTGAACGGAAAGCTGATCGATCAGTGGTGGTGCTTTTTTGCAAGGAACCTTGCCACATGAAAATCCATTGCTAAAAGTTCGTGGCATGAAAAGCGGATAAGAAAAAAACAATCCGAGCCATAGCAGCACACATGTTCCTCATAGGTTACTGCAACTCATGTGTGACCAGATTTAGACACAATCAAGTTGCTGCAACCATTTTCGACTATTTTGTGCTGCTCGGGAGGTAACCAAGCAACAGAAAATCAACAGTGTGGTCAAAAAATAACGACGAGCCGAAGAAATGGGCCGGATGCACTACTGTACCGGAAATGCACTACAACGCAAGGATCAATGGATCTTGGATTCCGGAGCAACGTACCACTTCTCTAATAGACGGGGCCACGGAACTGGTAAGATGGTAGTGCTGGATGGTGCGGACAACCGCCGGGTGATTACGTTGGATACGGTGCTGTATGTTCCTGAAATGAAATCCAACCTTTTTTCGGTCAAGCAATTGGTGAAAAAAGAATCCACAGTTCTGTTTAACAGAAGTGGTGCTCAAATAATGAGAAAGGGAACTATTGGTGCAGTTGCTGAGTTAGAAGAAGGTTTGTTCGTGTTCCGTCAATATAAGGAGTCTGCATCTTTGACAAAATCTGCGGACCGATGCGGAAGAAACCCATTGGAGAGCAAAGATATTTCCTGACATTTATTGATGACTAAAGCAACCGTAAATCCTGCGATCCGATAATGGAGGAAAACGTGTGAGAGTGTATCTGAAACGGAACGGCATTGTTGGCCAGTTCACTGCTCCGTATACTCTGCGGCAATGCGGAGGGGCCGAGCGTAATAATTGATCCCTGGTGGAAATGGTTCGTTGTATGCCGATTGACGCCAACATGCATCTTCGATTCTGCGGAGAGCGGTGATTACAGCCAATTACCTTCAAACTCGCCTGCCTTCTCACTCAATCTCCGGTACACCGTATGAACGATGATTTGGTGAGAGACCCAATCTGGAGCATGTACAACGATTCGGAGTGGATGTATTCTGCTGCCATGTGCCTAACGAAAAGCGCGGAAAGTTGGACAGCAAAGCAGTAAAGCTCAGGTTCGTTGGATACAATGATGTTCCAAGAAGCGGAAAAATAGTCATGAGTCGCGATGTCAAGTTCCTGGTTAGTTGCTAACCATTAGACGAAGCTAAAATAGAAGTGTTGGTGTTTCCTTCAAGCATTCCTCCAGCGAACATTGAATTGTATGATGAATCCATCGAACCAGATGAAGTCGAGGAGCCGAAGAGTTTCAAAGAAGCAATGTCCAGTTCCCAAAACAACCAGTGGAAGAAGGCGATGTTGGAGGAGATAGACTCAATCAGTTCCAACGACACTTGAGACCTGGTAGACCTTCCCGAAAGGAAACGTGCTGTTGGCTGTAAATGGGTTTTTAAGATGAAACGGTACCAGAACGACAAAGTAATCCGATTCAAGACGCGGTTGGTAGCTCAAGATTTTAGTCAACGCTATGGAACCATGGCGAAACGAAAAATGATTGTCAAGCAGTACTATGTGAAGACGGCCTTTCTCGATGGTAACATTGAGAAGATTTTTATGAGACAGCTCAACAATGGTCCGTATGTGGTTCACAACATCAATGGTTCTAAAAAATCTCGGCGCTCTAGGATGAAATTAAAGAATTTATACCATTTTTACGCATGTTCCGAATCTTCCTGCAGCATACTTGGTGGCAACAATGGTCCGTGTGTGGATTACAACATCAATTCCACACTCAGGGTTCAACAAGATATGGTTCTAAAAAATCCCGGCGTTCCACGATGAAATTTACAAATCATTCAATGGATCACCCTTATGCTAGAATGGTCCGTGTGTGGGACACAACATTAATTCCATACGATAACAATAGATTTGAATAGGTTTACCAATAGACTATTTTTACGGATATTTCGTATTTACGAGGGGACCACCCGGTGGCCATAATGGTCCGTGCGTGGTTCACAACATAAATTCCATACTAAAGGTTTGATAATAAATGATTCTAAAAAATTCCGCCGCCCTACGATAAAATTTTCGAATTGACCTTTTTACGGATGTTTTGGATCTTCCAGTGGATCACCCGGGGGTCACAATGGTCAGTGTGTGGTCAAAACATCAATTCCATACTCAGGGTTTGACAACAATTGCATTCAATAAAATCCTGGCGCCTAGATCCTGGGTATTGGAAGTGGAAACCAGAAGATCTTGAAAGCAACAGTATTGTACAACAAAACTACACACAATGCAACTTGGTTGTACAACATTTGACTCCGCCCACCAGAAGCCTATGCAAAATCAAACGGTTTTATTTCATCCGACGAACTTTACAACTTTGAAACCGTCTGTCCGACAGTCGTACAACTTGCCCACAGACGGTCCGACTTTACTTCGAGCGAACCAAATTTGCTGGGGTCGGGTTCAAAGTTGTACAACATGTCGGAGCGTGTGTAGGGCCCTCAAGGAATTGCATACGTCCAACGGCAAATTCTTTTTTCAGTTGGACACCCCTTGGAACAGTTGTATATATGCTGGTCGAAAGACCCGAAACCTGCAAAGCCATCTGAATATTTGATTAAGCATATGAGCTCGAAGCTGCATATAAACGAAAAACGTCCGTCTGTCTGGAAATAACTTTCGAGTACCGTTCAAGTTCGGATTAAACATTGCTTTTTGTGAAGTCCTGGGTACTACACGAAAGCAAAGAATTATGAGAATAGTGTACGATCAACGAACAACAGGAGCGTCTGGAGGTAAGGCATTAAACATTGGATGCCTTACAAAAATAGCATGTTTTTTGTTTTGAAGCATTCTGACAAAACTATTTTCATTAAATTCTTCGTTCACGGTCTAAGGGATTTACGCGGTTTTTTGATTAAATTGAAGTTAGATAAAATTTTGGTATTGGTTAAAATTTGTTTCAAAACCCCGCGGAATTCCGTTTCAATTCGTTAAATCAAGTTTTTGATAGCGAAATTATTGAAATTTAACGTAACGAAACGAAATAAAAATCTCAATTTCGACCGTCTAAGACGAGTTAATTAACTCCATTTAATTCTACCAATTATTTCGATATCTTTGTAGATACGTATTTCGACCACAACTGTCGTCTTCAGTGTCTCGTACTTGACTCGACTTGGTCTCAATTTCGGTTCGAATCACCTGCAACGATTTTTTTAAAAATCGCATATCCATAGTTGAAAATGCTAAGAAAACATCAGCCAACTATGTTGTTGTTGTTGTTGTTGTTGTTTATTTAAACTTTACCGCCTTGGGCGGCCTTCGATATAAATTAAAGCAAATATAGTATTGTATACTTATCTGGTAAATGGCTACGTTGTTCTGAGTTTGGGTCTTCTTCTGCTATCTTTGATTCATACTACTTTAAGGCTGATTTTCCTTTGAATAGAGTTTAAATGTTTTCTTCCACGCACACTTTTTCACTGTTTCTTTTCTGCTTTTGAATTCTGAATGGTTTCTTTCTTCTTGTTGATTTTTCCTGAATTCTTCTTGTTGCTTCCTTGGCTCCTTCTTCATGCTTTTCTTGTCTTCTTCTTGCTTCTCCCGATTTTTCTTGATCCTGTTCTTTATATCCGTACTTCCTTTCTGGTCCTACTAACGCTTTCTCCATTTAGTCCTGATGTTTTGCCATGTTGATCGTTTTCAGCTCCTACTTCGTCCGCTATGGTCACTTTCGTTCTCCTCACTCCGGTTTCTTGGTTCTTGCTTCTTCTTGAAATTCCAGGTCAGCATTTGTATTGGTACCTAGCGAGACGTGTGCCGATTAGGGAATAGCGACGGTCATAACTTCTACGCCCGCACGGTCACCCTCGTAGGATTTTTTACCATCTTTCCCCGAACCATCCTCCTTTTCTTCGCAGCTTTTGTCTTCTACTTGTTCCTCCTTTCTTGTTTCCTTGCTTGCCGCAGGGCCGCTCTCGTAGGTTACACACTTCCACTATTTTCTTCAAATACTCGTTCATTGGTTCCATCCTTTCCGATTACTCCTGCTCATCTGTCGTTCTGTTCAGTTGCTATTGTGTCTTACTCATCGAGACGTGTACCGATTAAAGAAGAAGCGACGGTCATAACGTCTTCTTCCGCACGGCCACCCTCGTAAGTTTCGATCACGGTTTACCAGCGAGACGTGAACCGATGTAGGTATAGCGACGGTCATGACTTCTACACCAGCACGGCCACCCTCGTGGTATTTTTAGTTCCTCATATTAGCTCGAGCAATCCACTTTCACGAAGAAATTTCCTTAGGTCCGATTCTTTAGTACGGTCTTCGCTCAATATTTCTTGCAGAGATCCTTGTATATTACACAATCGTCTTTTGTCTTCGTACTTGCGACAGTCGATTAAAAGATGTTTAACGTCCAAATATGTTCCGCATGTTTCACAACTGGATCGGTTCGATCAAAAAGATAAGAATTGTAACTCTTGTGTGCCCTATGCGTAGTCGTGTGATTGCGTTTTGTTCCTGCCTATTACCCAATGGGATCCAATCCGTTGTGTTGTTTTTGATCTGCCGTAGTTTGTTCTCTCTTAATTGATCCCAGTACTTCTCCCATTCCCAACGCGTTCTAGATTTGATTTCCGTTTTAGCATCACATGCAGGAATTGGTAACTCCCTCGGATGCACCTCAAGAGCTGCCTTTGCAGCGTGATCTGCTTGCTCATTTCCATTGATGCCCATATGTCCGGGAGTCCAGCAAAGAACAGTAGTTTGGTCTGAACATAACATTATTTCAATCTGTTGAATCCACGGGTGTTTTGAAGATCCACATTCTACCGCAGCAACAACACTTTCAGAATCAGTGCAAATAATTCTTTGGACTGCTCTGTTCTTTGGTCGACGAATTGCTTCCAGTATAGCAAACGCTTCAGCCGAAAATATCGATAGGTCTGGGGGTAGTCCTACACTTGTTACATCTTCTCCTGATACAATTCCAGCTCCTACTTTCCCTGGTTTCTTGGAACCATCCGTGAATACGAACTCGGCTGCTACGAAGTCTTCATTTTGTATTCGAGCAAATTTCCACTTGACCATAGAGATCGAAAGATTTCGTCCCCCAACATCTTTAAGTTTCCAGCATACTTGAGGTCTATGATACGCCCAACTTTCCGTATGAGTTGAATACGTTTCTATGTTTGGGATCTCAATGTTGAGATTATTGGTAGCGATTGCTCTAGCCCGACGTAGACTAGCTAAGTTTGAGTTTTCCCTTGATACTGAAGATAAACTAATTAGATTTTTGATGGAGGTTTCCCAGATCAGATATTTCAGAGGTAGAACCCCACTAATGGGCCCTCCTTAGCCGTGCGGTAAGATGCGCGGCTACAAAGCAAGACCATGCTGAGGGTGGCTGGGTTTGATTCCCGGTGCCGGTCTAGACAATTTTCGGATTGGAAATTGTCTCGACTTCCCTGGGCATAAAAGTATCATCGTGTTAGCCTCATGATATACGAATGCAGAAATGGTAACTTGGCTTAGAAACCTCGCAGTTAATAACTGTGGAAGTGCTTAATGAACACTAAGCTGCGAGGCGGCTCTGTCCCAGTGAGGGATGTAATGCCAACGAAGAAGAAGAAGAACCCCACTAATGGACAGTATGCTATCTATGGGACTCGTCACAAATGCACCAATAGCAAGTCGCACTGCCTTGTTTTGGCATGCGTTCAGTTTTTTTATTTGCGTTTCTGAGGCTCCGTTGAAGATAGGCGCTCCAAAAAGAAGTTTAGACTGAATTATTGCCTTGTAAATATTAATCATAGTTTTAGGGTGTCCACCAAATCGGTTTCCTGAGATAGAACGAAGAATGTTAATTCTTGGTTCTACGTCTGATTTGATCTTTTCAATATGCGCATTCCAATTCATTCTACTGTCGAAGATAACTCCCAATATACGCATTGTTTGAACCTCTCTAATTTCACATCCTTCTAATTTTAGAGGAGGAATACTTTGATGTGATCGCTTGCGGCACACATGCATAGCTGTCGTTTTCTCGTGAGATAATCGGAAACCAGTTTTGGATGACCACTTTTCCAACGATACAAGGGTTTGTTGAAGTCGTTTACGGAGAACTTTATGACACTTTCCAGAGATGTAAATGATAATGTCATCCGCGTAAACCAGGATTTTAATGGATTTTGGTACTGCACTGAACACTGAGTTGATAGCGATAAGGAAAAGGGTTACGCTAATGACGGATCCTTGCGGTACTCCATTTTCTTGAATCATTTCATCACTTTTCACTGCCCCAACCAGAACACGGTAACGACGATTTTGTAGAAAATTTATTAGGTATTTCACCATATTTCCTCCGAATCCCCAGTTAATGAGTGTGTCGATTATTAGGCGTCTCCATGTAACATCATATGCCTTGGATATATCCAATGAAACAATTTCGGTGTGGCTGTTGTTGGCTATAGAAGCATGAAGTTCTTCCTCTAGTACTGCAAGATGGCTATTGATAGATTTTCCTTTCCTGAACCCATATTGTCGTTTGTCTAATAAACCTTGACTTTCAATGTGGTAAGTTAGTCTACGATTTACCATACGTTCCATGATCTTGCTAGTACAACTAGTTAGAGATATTGGGCGATAATTAGACGGATCTCTTAAATCTTTCCCTGGCTTTGGAATTGGGATCAATAGTGATTCTCTCCAATTGTCTGGGAAATCACCGCTTTCCCATAAACGATTGATTTCGCGCAGTAGAGTATTCTTTGCGTGTATTGGTAATCTGCGAATCATTTCATAATGTACTCCGTCTGGACCTGGGCTAGATCCTCGAACGTTATCTATCACATGTAGCAGCTCATGCATTTCAAAAGATTTATTGTAGTTGGCGTTAGCTCTCGAAGGAAAAGTTAAAGTTCGTGATTCACCGGATAGCTTCTTTCTAATGAATTCGCTTGAATATCCCCTATCAGAGGAAACATATGTATAATTTTTAGCGAGCAAGTTTGCAATTTCAGTTGGCTGTGTAACTAGACCACTGTCGGATTGCAAACTGGGAATTTTAAATGAGCGGCGATTCCCATGCAGAGATCTTACTTTTTTCCATAATGTTGTAATAGGAGTTTCCATGTTAATGCTATTTACAAATTCTTCCCATGACTTAATCTTAGAAACCCAAATTAATTTACGTGCTACCCGTTTAGCGTTTTTCAATTCTTCTTTCCTAATTGCTCTGTCGGGGTGTTCAACGGGTGTTTGTTTTAATTCACGTAAAGCTTTACGACGATTTCGTATTGCTTCAGCCAATTGTGTGTTCCACAAAGGCGCACCGTTGGGTCGGTGAACGCCAGTCGTTTGTGGGATAGACAGTTCCGCAGCATTGACAATAGCTCGGGTAATTGATTGCATATCGTTCTCTACACAGGGGGTAGATGGGTAGTGATAAGGTCTTCGAAAAGGGTCCAATTGGCTTCATTTATTTTCCAACGTTTTCTACTTCTAACTGTTTGATCTGAGGTTTCAACTTTAAGAATAATGGGGAAATGATCGCTATCGTGTGTATCCAGCAAAACCTCCCAAAGAAATTCAGTTCCCAATTCAACAGATCTATCGCATCCGTGCTCCCTGAGCTGATTGTTAGATGTGTGTGGGATCCATCGTTAAGAAGCAGCAGGTCTTCTTCATCGATTGTTTCGAGGAGGGTTCTTCCATTAGAAGATGTTTTCCTACTGCCCCAAGCCGAGTGATGGGAATTAAAGTCACCCAGGACGAGGAACGGTCTAGGAAGCTGTTGGAACAGAGCAATCAGCGTGCTTTTATCACACATGCCATGGGGTAAATATATCGAAACTAATGTTAGAGTAAAGGGGAAATGTAGTTGGATACGATGATGGGAATAGTTGTCATGCACTGCAATAGCAACACCCCCCCATGTACCTCTTGCATGTCCAGTATCATGATGATAATAAGAATGGAAATGTGGTATTTTGAAGTTTTCTCTGGTATGTGTTTCTTGCAGCGCTAGAGCGTAAATATTGTATTTGTATATTAATTGTCGTAACTCATTTTGATTTCTTTTGAGGCCGTTCAAGTTCCACTGCAGAATAGCTCTCCCTGGTCTATCTGTTGTATCTCGTTCTTCTGGATTCATTTTGTTGTGGTTGCTTCAAATCTACGTCCGTGTAAGGTGATGGTTGTGTTTTTTTCCGTGGCGGCGAGTCTCCTAAGTATTCAGCTTCTCTTGGTTGGTGTCCGACGGGTGTGTTGTTCCTGCTCTTCTTTCCTGATTTTTTGGATGAGTATGATGTACTGGGTTGTTGAGAGTTTGGTTCAAGGGAATGATTAGTTTGTATGATGTTGTTCGAGTCTGTTTTACCATCGTCGTTCGTTTATTCGGGTGTCAACAATGTGTTCTGTGTTGGTAGGATCTGGTCATCTGTTTCGATCTGAGTAGTGGTCATCGTGTCAGTGTCATTGGCTGTTGGGGGTCTGCTATTAGATGAATCCTGACGATTTGTGTTGCACGAACATTTGCAGGTGCATACCCAAGTAACAATTAAGGTTGTATCAGAGTTTTATAGCGTTCTTCAAAACCTAATCTCAAAACCTTCATGCAGTCCTCGCAGTTTCCACAACCTCCTGAAGATTTCTATAAAACCAGGTTACAGCCAGTTGGCCCAGTTTTATTGCAATCATTAAAACCTAATATGCGTTCCAGTTCAGAACCAACGGTTTTATAATATACTTCAAGTCTCACATAAAACATGCAACATAAAACCTCCTCTAGACTTGGTGGTTTTGAGAACCACTATATAACCATGATACAACCACTTCATGACTATGATACAACAACAAATAAGCCGATAATGAAACAGTTGTCAACTCTCAGATTGATTATTTGTTTATTGTTTGTACTCGAAAAAAAAAAATGCTTTTCTTCCTGCAATACATGGATTACATGTCAACAACAAAAATAAAAGAATTATTATCAGCCAGTTCAATAAAAGTTCATATTTGGCTTTGAGTGTTCTATGCATGTTTGAAGGCATGCCAGGGATTTTTCATGGTGAAACCATGATAAATAATCAGTATTTTAACAATGCGCTTCGTTAATTTGTTATTATTTAGAATTTTTCAAGTTTAATTAATTGCCTTAGTTAATTACTTCAAAGATAATTTCCATGAATAACCACTTTGGTTGATCAAATAATCAAAGCATTGTTCCTAAAACTTATTAGAATGTCCAATTTTACCGTTTAAAAGGTGAAACAAAAATTTGCATGATATTTCGATTATGAAATTCATAATTTTTTTCATATCGGCGACATTTTTTCGAATAAAACTTTGATTGCATAAAAAATGCCTCTATATAACCATCACTCCTGAACTGGCCCTATCTGGGCATTTCAAACACCTAGAGGTTTTATCTTGGCCTTTTTCAAGACCATGTTACGACTAGCAAGTTTTATCTTGGTCAAACCTAAAGCTTGGTAGTTTTATATATAATGACAACATGACAATGTAGACAGATATAAAAAAAATCATAAACAAACTTTTTCTGCCCTCGGCATCGAATGCAAGTACTTTTAAAAATAAGTATTTCAATTAAAAAGCATATAGTGGCAATTGTTAAATGGTATATTTTGTACCATAAAAGTGTTTTACTCGTGTTAAATTGGCAAAGCATGTATAGATAAAATGCATATTTTCATACCCCTCATGGGCAAATGCTGTTTGAACAGTTTTTTCAACGACTTTAATATATAAGGGAACTGCTCTGGACTGGATTTCAACTCATGGCTCCGATGTTCATCCCATTGAAAGCAGAGCAATGGAAAGGTATTTGATTTGTGATTTTTTTCAACAGGAGTTCGCATGTTGACAAAAAGAAGCGAAGAAATTGGTGCCGTATTTATTTACTTCCCGATAAGATGAATGTATTTTCAGTGAGTGAGATGGAGATCGGAACAGTTCCCCTACATAATTCACGACATAGAAAAAACTGCTAATGTTTTTTTTTTTCATTTTCGACTGAAAGCGAAATGAAAAAACTTCCGTGGGTCAAACAATTTGTGCTGAAAATTTAGTTTCTATCCATAGTAGTAGTTTCAAGCTTCGTATTCCTATGCAGGTCTTCTTCAGGAGTAAAGGTTATATGTGGGTTTTATGCAGGACTCTACGAAGCTTGGCAGCTTTTATAAGTCTTGATCAAAACCAACATATAACTTAACTGCTGGCTTTATGTCAGTTCCATTTTTTAGCTCTGGGGAGGAACACAGGAGCATTATAAAACCTAAAGAGCTGTGGTTTTATATTGGAATTCAAAACGTAGTTCTCAAGTACTCTTGCGGATCTAATTAAATGACAACTGAATAAAACCAAAATAAAACTTTAAGCATTTCTACATGCCGTAATAAAACCTCTATAAAACTAGCATAAATCTTCGAAGCATTGAGATTGTTACTTGGGTAGTCTTCTTGCTTGTTGTGTCACTTGCGAATAGGAGCCACGCTGCTCAGAGAAGATACGGCGGGCTTGTGAGAAGGGGACATCAAGTTGAATTCTGATTCTAACGATTTCTTGTTCTTCTTTGAACTTTCGACAAAGAGGAGAGTTGATGGAATGGTCTTGGTTACAGTGTAGACAAAAGGTTGGTCGATTACATACTTCGTCATGCCATGTGTTGCAGCAGTTTGGGCATCTTCTGTTCTTCTTGCAATTTTTGCCGATGTGACCGTACTCGAGGCAGTTAAAGCATCGGGTAGGTCGCGGATAAAAAGGTCTAGTTGGTTTTCTGACCAATCCAACTGTGATGTATTGCGGTGCAGTTGGTTTATGTATTCTCAATACAAGGACAGACGCTAGGCGGCTAGATGGACTCACCTTTTTCGATAACCGCCTGACTTCGGTAACATGTTGATCAGCTAGTTCTTCAAGGATCTCATCCTCGGTCATATGGGCAACTTCTGGCGCACTAATTACCACTTTTGTGAAATTTAATTGGGCGTGTTCCACAACCTTCACTTTGGTACCATCTGACAAACACTTCATCTTCAATAATTTCTGCATTTTATTGTTACCACGAACTTTCACCACATAACGGGCACCATCCATCTCCGAACGCGAATCTTCATAATCTCCCACGGCATTTTTAACTCCTCGAGCAACCACAAATGGTGATATCCCCACGAGCGACGGATTTTCTTCATCGTCACGTTCAATCACAGCGAAATAAACCCCTTGATTATCACTTGCGATAGACCCAAGGAGCGGGAATTCGCCACCTCCGCGAAATGATCCCCCGCCTCCGCGGAACGTTCCTGTGCCCAGCATCTCGCTGGACACAGGACAGGGAAACGAAACTTCCCTACACTGGCACTAATCAGATAGCTCGGCGAATAGCTTAAGGAGGCGCAATGGCACTGTACCGGCAACGGTCGATAGTATTTTCAGCGATTTGAAATGCGATAAGAACCGACAGAGAATCGAATGCACAACCGAACGCTTTGCTGGTCGATCTCAAACTGCAGCCAACTATGTGTATAGTAGGTAATCCTTAACAGACTTTTCCGCAACAAGTTGCATTCGACAAGGAGCAAATCCGAAATGATCACTATTGAATTTGAGAAGAAACTTGTGCATCGATCCATATAAGATTGGTGTCTTCGGTAAATTAAGTTGTTTTTACTTTATTCAAGTCTGTCATAAGACGAGTTTATACAATCCCATTGAATTCCACCTCTTAATTGTATCTTGACAGATACGTATTTCGACCTCAACAGTAAGGCCGTCTTCAGTGTCTCGTACTTGACTCGACTTAGACGGCCTTACTGTTGAGGTCGAAATACGTATCTGTCAAGATACAATTAAGTGGTGGAATTCAATGGGATTGTATAAACTCGTCTTATGACAGGTGAAAACATTCCACTAAAAAGCTCAAAATAATTTTCTTATTTATTCAAGTGTTTTTCCAAATATGTTCAACACTTTAAGTTGAGTTTTATCATAACACCTTTGCTGCTGTACACATCGGC
>NW_026942593.1:14159-18002 GCF_024139115.2 Armigeres subalbatus
AATAAAATTTGTTTAGAGTTTGAAAGTTATATAAGTGACAGTCCGTTTACTGCCGTGAATCGCATATCAGTACCATCTTTGCTGGGTTTCCTATAGACTAACGCAAAATGAACTCCCCCAAGAAATTATGACGTTTGAGCGGGTCGCATAATGAACGCAAAATGAACTTTTGTTCGAGAAAACGACCCGCTCAAATGTCAAAATCCGTCGGGTGAGTGAATTCGATGAACTCCTGCATAAGTCTATGGTCCAATGCACCGAATGAACACAATGACGTTTGAGACGGGCGCTGTTTACTAAAAATGAACACTTGCATGAACTCGATGAATGAAAAAGTATTCATTCGTAGTAAACAGCGCCCGTCTCAAACGTCAATGATGAACTCGGTGCATTGGACCATTCATATGGGACAAATCTCGCGTAACATTTGAAAAGGGCCTACAGCCAAAACGTAAACATTGAGAAAATGCTGTTCGAAAAAATGCATCACAATTTCTATTCCTATTTCCCAGGATTATGTTATTTTAAGCAGCAAAAACTCCCAAAAGCATATAATAAACACTGTCTATCATCCATAATCTTAATTGCATCGAAAACATGCAAAAATGTGTCGAAATCGTTAAAATAAAATTTTAAGTCTATTTTCATATTTTTCTCCGGAATAGGCCCTCTTGATAAGTCATTCTGCATTTGCTTGTCATTCATAGACCCTTTGTTTATGGCATTTTTCGAAAGTAAACACGGGATAAGGCTTTTCGGAGGAAATTTTCTCTCTCGAGGTCGGGCCGATGACGGTTCGGAAAAAATACCCGTTATCGGCCCGAAATTGGAGAAGGCTTATCCCAGACAGAAAAAAACGAGTGGCTTGGCCGTTTTTTAGGGTGGACCTACACATATTTTGAAAATAACACGTTGTAGGCCCAATTAAAAATTAGTTTTTTCTAAGTAATTTAATTGAAGATGCGGAATATTTTTATACTATTAGTAGCTATTAGAGGATACTATCGAAGGGTGTTAAAATTGAATTTGTTTACTTTTCATTGTAGGCCCTAATCAATTGTTAAGCGAGAAATATGCGATTCACGGCAGTTTACTCGGTTTACTCCGTCAACCTCACCACCTCACCACCCACCATGGTCCAATGCACCGAGTTCATCATTGACTTTTGAGCGGTGCGCTGTTTACTAAGAATGAATACTTTTTTATTCATCGAGTTCATGCAAGTGTTCATTTTTAGTAAACAGCGCCCGTCTCAAACGTCATTGTGTTCATTCGGTGCATTGGACCATACATTGCATACACTGAGCCAAAATAAAAGTTAACACAGTTCTCGCTTAACTTTTCAAAAGGACCTAAGGGTCTGTCTCATTTGGAGAATTAAACTTAAAAGTGACAGTTCGAGAATTAAATAATCACCCCGTTATAAGAATGGCTGGTGCTGCCCAGCAATTCCAATAGGACATCGATGGAAAATGATTCGATATCTGTCAAAAGTAATCTTGCTCTGCGAGCAGGGTTATTTGATAATTATTGAAATGTCACTTTTAAGTTTAATTTCAGTTTAATTATCCAATTGAGACAGACCCTAAGTAACATTTTTTTCATGAATTAATTTTATTATTGCAATGAACATACCAATATGAAAGCTTTTGATTGCACTATTCAAATTAATTAATGTAAAAAATGTTACTTAGGTCCTTTTGAAAAGTTAAGCGAGAGTTCTTTACTGCCCTTCGATGCATAGGGTAAAATGCCCAATAGTGGACCCCCTAGTAGCGAAATTTTGCTCTTCCTGTCAAACGGCTTAGTAATTTTCAAAATATTAACTCTGCTTGATATCTAACAACAAGCTCTGCATCCCCTCTTCACGATACATACATAAAACACCCAAATACACGACGTTATTCGTTGAAATTAACATTTTAAAGTCTAACTGAATTCGCCCTATAGTAGACCCCCTGGGGGTCCGTAATAGGAAATTGCTTCCCTATAGTCGACACTTCATTTGATTTTCATGTTCCGTTTCGGGACGTTCTTCTTCCCTACCCCCCAAAAAATTCCTATAATGGACACCCTCGTGTTTATTTTTTATAGAATTGTAAAAAATCATCTAATTTGACTTTCCATAGCATTTCCAACGCATGTAATCAAATCATAGGACTGTAAGGTAGGTTCTTCCGATAGAATTTCATAGCGAAATGTTGACATTGTGCAGTAATAATGCAAAAATGGCTGGAGGGTCCACTATTGGTAGGGGGTCCACTATTGGTCATTTTACCCTAATTGTCCCGTGTTAGTTTTCGTTGATTTTGACTATTTACCATAGATAAGTCCATTTAGATGTTTACTTTTAGAAAACTTTGTTCGGAAAATCATTGAAAACAACATCAAGTCTATTTGTCCTATTGCTTAATTTCTACGCATAATTGTCTCGCAGTGATTGAATGCATCATTATGGCGGATTCTGCTATTTTATGGAGCAACACGCACCCATTAAAATAGTATTTTCTGTTTAGATCTTCCAATCTTAGCATGTTCCACTGGTTAAATGGGAGCATTCTGTACAATACTCATTTTAAGCGACACAATCACTTCAACCACGTGGATGGTTCACTTCCATAGATAAAGCATGGAGAGACAAACGCCAATCGCAGTAGTCATTCACGAAATCATGCACTGAGCGCGACTGATATGCGTAGAAACCACCAAAAAAGTGCTGTATTTCTCGGCATTACTGTCCCGCTAAACTATTTCATGATCATGGTCTTAAATACTTTTTTTTGGGTGATAAATAATAATGATTACATTGAAATTAAGTCTTCTGAATGGTCTTGTGATGTAATAATCTTATATTTCATTCCAGTTATACGTCAGCCGTTGCATTATTCTCGGAACATTTGCAGCTCCGATCATTAAGTTGGATACACTCCTAGCGGCATCTCCATACAGAGCCTCCTCCAATCTCGATAAATTTTCCAGATTCAAAAACTGGCCTTCAGAGGTTGTATCATAAAAAAAATACTGTTAAATTTAGGCCAGTTACGAGCTTCACCATTGAACTTGGGAAGCTTTATTAGCGCTTGTCTTCTTGCACTTAACACACTTTCATCTGCTCGACAAATTGCTGCATCCTGTTGCAGTTTAAGCGACTCATTTAGTTGGTTCGATAAATCGAACTTTTTCTTAATGTCTATCAAACTCAGCCGTTCTCTCGTCTTTTGCAGGGGTCCTTCTTCTTCTTCTTCTTCTTATTGGCATTACATCCCCACACTGGGACAGAGCCGCCTCGCAGCTTAGTGTTCATTAATCACTTTCACAGTTATTAACTGCGAGGTTTCTAAGCCAGGTTACCTTTTTTTGCATTCGTATATCATGAGGCTAGCACGATGATACTTTTATGCGCTGGGAAGTCGAAACAATTTCCAATCCGAAAATCGCCTAGACCGGCACCGGGAATCGAACCCAGCCACCCTCAGCATGGTCTTGCTTTGTAGCCGCGCGTCTTACCGCACGGCTAAGGAGGGCTTTTGCAGGGGTATTTTTTTTTATTTTAACACAAGACAGGCGAAACTACCTGTCACGCTCGTCGCAACACATCATATTATTTTTTGTGCTCGAATCGAAACACAAACGGCAACTCCCATTTTTATTTTCGACGAATTTTATCTAAATCTCCGCCGTTGCCATTTTATCACTCACTCTTCACTTCAGATCTCTACTGTCTCTTCCACTCTTCACTTCTCACTTCAGCTCGATTACACTCTGACGACAGAATTTCTGTCGGAATTCTTAACTTGCCGATCTTGGACGTTTACCACAAAAAACACTCGCGACGCACTGAGA